>NC_060884.1:4861855-5069355 GCF_014805685.1 Silurus meridionalis | reverse complement strand
GAATATAGAGCAGATTTTAGAAGTTAGATTTAGTTGGACTTACTAGAAAATTATTTTGCAAAAAAATATACAACACAACCAAAAATCAAACTAAAGCAGGTAATCTAGAAACTTCCATGAAGCTGACCAAAACTACACACTTCTGTCATGTCTACAGAATAATGCATGATGGATAGCAATGATAAACGTCCCCAATATCCAGTTGTGCAATCACCTTGTGTGTGTGTGTGTGTGTTTAAGACCAAGGTGAGTCAGCAAGGACATTTATAATTGCTCCATAGAGGAATGTGCCTTACTGTACAACCCTCAGAGCATGCTATCACTCAGGTAGACCACAGAATAAAGCACAGGGAACAAGAATTCTATTTGTCCGCTGCATTTCTGTTTAAAGGACACCAGCACAATGGACGCTATTGTTGGCTCTTCTGCTTTAAAGCCAAAAGACTTGACTGCTAACCTGTTGCATTTTGTAACAAAACCTCCAATGGCACTCGTTCACTTCTCTTTCTGGTTGAGGTTCCTTTTGCCCAAACTGGACAGATATAATGCATCCACTTGAAGGGAAAAATTCACCCTGAACAACCCGAATATCCATATTTTGTATCAGTATGTGGTTGTCAGTAAATGATGAAATTCTCAGGGGACTTTTTTTTTTGTGGGGGGTTCAAATTCTGTCAACAACAGTTTATTTAACAGGTTGCTTAAAATGCCTTTTGACTTTCTGCTGATTGGCACTAATGGGAATTCATCTCTAGGCAAACGGGTGCAGCAGCAGACTACACCCTGAAGTCCTTTATTCTGTCCTTGTCTTTCACTTGGACACACTCCCCAAATTTGTCAGTTTCCACACCTTCAACTTGTCTTTACTTAGATAAGTAACTAGGTGAGGATACTCTATTGTAACTCAGCTCAACTGCTTCATAGAAATGTGTTGCATTCTTGAAATCCAAGTCAAAATCAACGTTTGCTCTCTGCACTACATATTATGTTGGATTTCTCATGGATATGATGGAAAATAGTGAGTGAGAAAAGCAGCGCTTGATCTTTTGTATTTTATGAGCTAACAGCAAAATCAGACAGTTACCCCCTATGGCAATAACAATGTTTCTCTGTGACATACATCACAGCAATTTCACAGCAAGAAAATAGACTTCTGATTGGAAGGTCATAAGTTTAAATCTGAGCAGCACTAAGCTGCCAATTCTGTGTCCTTGAGGAAAGACCTTAACCCTTAACTGCTCAGATGTAAATGCAGATGAGATAATTGTACACTGCTGGAAAAGGGCATCTGCAAACTGGCGTAAATATATACAGTACAGACCAAAAGTTTGGACACACCTTCTCATTCAAAGAGTTTTCTTTATTTTCATGACTATGAAAATTGTAGATTCACACTGAAGGCATCAAAACTATGAATTAACACGTGGAATTATATATGGAATTATATACATAACAAAAAAGTGTAAAACAACTGAAAAATGTCATATTCTAGGTTCTTCAAAGTAGCCACCTTTTGCTTTGATTACTGCTTTGCACACTCTTGGCATTCTCTTAATGAGCTTCAAGAGGTAGTCACCTGAAATGGTCTTCCAACAGTCTTGAAGGAGTTCCCCGAGAGATGCTTGGCACTTGTTGGCCCTTTTGCCTTCACTCTGCAGTCCAGCTCACCCCTAAACCATCTCGATTGGGTTCAGGTCCGGTGACTGTGGAGGCCAGGTCATCTGGCGCAGCACCCCATCACTCTCCTTCTTGGTCAAATAGCCCTTAATGCCTTCAGTGTGACTCTACAATTTTCATAGTCATGAAAATAAAGGAAACTCTTTGAATGAGAAGGTGTGTCCAAACTTTTGGTCTGTACTGTATGTATCAAGCATGTTTTTTTGGGGTTTTTTTTGCATCAGAGACAAAAAGTAGCCACAATAATGGCAGATTATTGCGGCACAACACTAGAGGGCGCCATTGGGAACATGGTGTCACATTTTTGTTGCACCACAGAAACTTGTTTTGTCTCGTGCTTCAGTTTCAAGCGCAAAAAAGATGGAAAACGAGGTAAGTATTTTTTTGTAGGGATGACAAAAATAAAGTGAGTGAAGAGCAGCTTATTTCGCTGCATGCATTTAAGGAGAATGTTTCAAACACATAATTAGCACTCATGCAGGTTGAGATGCTCAAACTACTGCCTTATATATATATGGAATGTGATGAGGAAGTTGAGAGAAGATTAGAGAATATTAAGTGAATTTTAGCTTTATTGGAAAACTGTAATATATTTATATACATATATATATATATAGGAGCAGCTTCATGTCACTTATTAGAGGTCACTAATATTACAAGCATATGGCTGTAAATCCTGAACTGAAAATCCTGAACATTAAACAGTGAACTCTGTTTTGCTATAAATGGTATTGTTTCAATATATATTGTAAAATTTTATATTTTATATTGGTACTATTAAAGTTTCAGTGAACTACAAAACTTTGAAAAGTAAACAATTTACAGCATCATGTTTTCTATTTATTCTTTTTAAAATATTATAAAATCATAAATGAGAAAAACAATAGCAACTTTTATTTTAATATAATTGGTATAATGGTATAATGTCCCTCAATTAAGTTTGATCTTGGCTTAAATAATGGCTTGTCAGTATCTCAGACTGCATACAAGTCATAGGTTTGGTTTATACAGTGTTTGTAAAGAAAAATTGCACATTATTACAAAAAAACATTCAAAAGAAATCATCACATATGCAAAGGACATTGGCAAAAAACAGAAAGCTTGAATTGGGTTGGTCACTGCAGTACACTCACTTCAATGTGGTATCTTCTGGTTTCTGGCACTGTACTATATACTTTTTGTATAATTTAATCTCCTCTAGTGAGTTATTTATTTCAATATGCCTGTGGTGTTAATCTAAACACTTTCACTAGATAAGTCTCTTATTTTAAAATGAAACTAATGTAACGAATTGTACGCTAGATGCCAGACGAATACTTCTGCGTAAGCACATGCTAATTAAGTGCGATGCAGGTTATACTTGTTGCAGGTTTACCTCTCATTGTCTAATCTGTACTCATGGGCTGGCTGAACCGCATTCCAGGATTGCACTTTGAGTCAATTTCTATGGAGTTCACATGCAGGAAAGGAGAAACAATGAAAAGGTGTACAGAAAAGGAATCACAGAAAGATAAAAATTTTAACATTAGGTAGAAACACAAAGCAACTCATTAAGTAACTAGTTGTGAAAATAGTGCATACTTTCCAGCTATGAATGTTTGTCTCAATGCAATTTAGGACATTTCTAGTATCTAGGTAGAAGTTACAGTGGACACATGACCCTCACTTCCCTCACGTTTCTTCCCCCAAGATACTGTCCAAAAGTTGTAAGCCCACGTTTATACAGGATGTTTTTTTATGCTGTCAAATTACAATTTCCTGTCATTGAAACCGAAAGTCTGAAATCATGACCGAGCAATGGCAGTAAAGAAGTAGCTTGGAAAGTTTGATGTGGAAGAACTCGTATGACCAGAGCCCTGACCTCAAACACCTTTTGTTATGAATTGGAACGTGACTATGTGCCAGTATCAGTGCCCCACCTTATCGATGCTTTTTTGGGTGAAGGAGCACAAATCCCCACAGCCATGTTTAAAAATCTAGAAGAGAGCGTTCCCAGTAAAGTCGAGTCTGATCTCACAGCAAATGGGGGTCCAACTCTGTGTTAATGGGTGTAATTATCAGGTGTGTCAAAATATTTTCTGAAATAACGAGTTTAAACATTTATAAAAACATTTTATTAAAAAAAAGATACAAACTTTTTATAAAGGCACTTCAATGCAGCAAATAAATAATATCCACTAACTGTTCATTTAAATTGACTAGGGTTTCTTTCACACGTTTCATTTGGTTTTCCTATACAAGTAGGCAAATAAATAAAAAAATACATTAGCCACTTACGCAATTACGCAACTACAACTATCGCTGTATGTTTTTTCATATCAAATACCTGGAATCTGATAAAATCTCTAAATTTTCAACGCAAATGTAAGTCAATCTTTGAATCACCTTTCCTTCATTCTCGCTTTTAAATAGGCAGGCAAAGTATCAATCAGACTCTCTTCTATGATGATCCCAGTCAATTTCAGTAGGTTGCAGTCACCTATTTCGGCAGGCAAAGACTCCAGCCTGTTACCCTTTAGTTCCAGACACACCAAGTGAGCCAAATTCCCAACCCTTGGCGATAAATAGACAATTCTGTTATTCCCCAGCTCCAGAGTCCTCAGCCTTTTACATGAGAACAACTCCTCTGGGAGCACTTCCAGTGAGTTGTAAGCTACAGAAAGGTGCCAGAGACTCTGCAGGATACCAATCTCTGAGGGCAGCGAGGTTAGTTGATTGTGCGAGAGATCCAGGTGCCGAAGCTTGGTGCAGTAGCACAGGTGCAATGACAGACTTTGAATCTTGTTCCAGCTCAAGTCGAGTGTCTCGAGCGAGCGCAGTTTGTTGATATGCTCAGGGATGAAGCGAATGGAGTTGTGCCATAGTCTGAGTGTGCTCAGTCGGCGGCAGTGCTGCAGGCTAAGGATTTCCTCCACGGTGATAAGCCTGTTCTCTTTCAGATCCAGCTGTTGCAGGCTGGTGAGGCTGAAAATAGCATTGGGAAGGCGCTCCAGTTCGCAGCCAATCAGCTCTAGTGTTGCCAATTTTGCTAGCTTCTTCAGACTGCTGAAGGCGTGCAGCCTGCTGCCCTCATTGTGCACGCATAACCTAAGCAGCTGGCCACCTACATCTGTAACACTGGAAGGGATCTTGGCGAGTTTCCCACGTAAGGTCAGTACACGTAGATTCTTGAGCTCCCTCAAGGTGTCTAAAGTGGCTCCACGATGGAGCTCATTTGTGAGGGGCCCATTCAGATGGAGCTCTTCCAGATTTGTTAAAGTGTACATCCACAAAGGGACTTGCTCTAGGTTGCTAAAAGTAAGGCGGAGGATTTTCAGGTTCTCTCGTAGGTACGTGAGGGCTTCTAGCTGAACTCTGGCAGTACAGTGAATAAGGGAGATTTCTTGTAAAGCAGCAAGCTGGTTCACTGTGCCAGGAATAGTTACGTTATTGATCTGTTCAAGCTTTAGAGATTCCAATTCTGGCACATCAAACACAGTGCTGGGTAAACCTGGCAACATGAACAAGTGCAGTTCTAAGCGGTCGCTAGCGTTCCTTGAGAGACGTGTGCAAAGTTTCTTGATGGGCCAATCGTGATTGAGGGTCACCTGACTCAACCTGCTCGCACTTACCTCGGAGAGAAATACAGCAAACCGCTTCGAGTAAAGAGGGTCGTACTGGTCGCTGAGGTGCAAAAGGAACGCAAAGTCATTTTTAACATCAGGGATGTCGTTGATCCCTGTCTCCAGGCGCACATTCTCAAAGGAGTATGATTTGAGTGGTCGATGAAAGAGCCAGTAAAGAGAATAGATGCATAGCAGTCCATACACGCCGACAAATCCAATGTAACAGTAGGCTAGTTTTGAGAAGAGGTGCGCTTTGTTGTTATTACAGCAGAACAAACCAAATCCAGTCAGATCAGGCGGAACTCTACAAGTGACCACAATCTCGATATTTGGTACAAGGAAAACACTATAAACAATGATGATGGCAAATTTGATCACTTTGAGTGAAGTCTGGAAAACATACATGAGGTAAAGAAGGTCAGCTTCTTCTACATGAGTCTGAAATTTTCTCACTTTCTCAAACAGAGCCTTGGCCTGCTCAGCTTCCTTTTTGTCCAGCACAGATGTTGCAGGCTCAGACTCTAGCACATTCTTTTCCCGGTCTGACACAACAGACGTAGAGCGCATAAAAGCAGTAGTTTTGTCCTCCACATCAGGGTTTTCTACTGCTGATACGTTAACTGTGTTTTTCTTCCATGCGATCATGTCTTCTCTCTCTTCCGACACCTCACTAATTGCGCGGGTGGTCCAAGGGGAGTCGAAACACTTCCCCAGGATCGACACAAACAGCTCGATCTTGGATGAGGTCCCAGGAAATTTGAACCAGAAACTGCTTGCTACCATAAAGATCATGGTGTGGATGACCACCAGGTACGGAAAGTACTTGCCATACCAGTGCACTGCCCTTTCGTAGCAGTAACTGTTTATAAAGATGTACTGGTGAATGTCCAGGTCGTTCTTTCGGCCGAACACCTCTACAATGTTCGGGGCAATATTTTTGGTGATGGCATGCTCCCATAGGCTATCGTTCGCTCTGGGTTTTAAGAGGTAACTGCAGTCCATGTCCTCATCTTGTTTTTCAGTGATTCGATCAGGAAGACAGGAGATCTTTTCTTGTGTTAGCTAACAAAAGAAAGAGTTTAGAGTCAGAGCCCAGATACCTCAAACAAGTCATATTTACACATTTATAATGTGATTCACACTATTTAATATACCATTCAATTATACCACAGCCTTGATGAAATCTCCAATTACAAATGTGTCAGATGATTGAAACAGTAGTTGTGTCTGAAATGTAAAGATATTTTACTAAGGAAAACATACTGTGTTTATAATTTCATTAATATAATTAAGTATTGTTTACCAGTATGAACAGATTCTCCTGTGTCATTTTTTTCACCATCAGAGAGTACCAATTTCTCTTTAATGTGGCAAGCACTGTATTTTTGACATATTAACTTTAAAGATGGTGAGGAAACAGCTTTTTTTTTATAGTAAAGTGTAGTAAAGTAGTGATAATAGGAACTAAACCACAAAGTGTCATGTGTTGTTTGTTAATATATTATTACAATTCCAAATTAATTAATTCAAATGGCCAAATTGCTGTATAAGAGGAATAGAACACTTTATGACTGTTGCTATAGATCAGGGGTCCCCAAACTTTTTTCAGTGAGTGAATTCCAGTGAATTTCTCCTTTCTGTAATGGAATCCCTGCAACTGTATAGACAGAAAGTTGTTTTTAATATCTTATATACACTGGTGATTAAATGTTAAAACCAATCAGTGCATAAGAAAAAAAGGGCCACAAACTCTTAGTTTTCATAGGCTTTCTAAACTTTAAAATGCTGCATTGCTACATATAATGATAATCATAATGATAAACAAACTTCCTGTGAGAACATATAAAGTATGGTAAGCTGATGTTTTTTTCTCCTATCTAAAATCTATGTCTGCACACAGAAATAATAAGAAATAAAATAATCTGTCTCACTCAATCATTTCATTGTAGGTCTAGATGGCGACATGGATCAGGCATATCATTGCTAATATAAGATCTTATAAATGAAATATTAAGCTCTAGAGAGCATCTAATCCCATTCTATTTGGATCTAGGTCAGAACAGTGCAAAAACAGGCAAACCTGTTATGTCTTACATGCATTAGAAGGCCAATGTCACTGATAAGAACCTGTTTTAAATACTGGGACTAGAAGTGAGCTCTGGATATTCCCACACATTAAAACATATATAACATTTTGGTCTATAATTAAACCTTGTGATGTGGTATATAGTTTTTATTTTACTCATATGTTCCTTTATCCCACTCTCTCTCTTTCATTTGGCTTTCATCACTTTATTTTCATTTGTCTCTTGCCAGGCCACCTCTGTTAATAATTAGTTTAGAAGTGGTTAACCTGGTTACATCATTAAAAAAGTACTCCCACATAAATAAAATAGCTCATCCATTCAAAAAGCAGCAAAACAGTCAAAGTGACGCAATACAAGTACATGGGAATGCATTGAATGTGCTATTATATGTGTAATATAAACCACAGATCCCACTGTGTTTTTTAAAGAAATCAGAACATGCATACGTAACAGTTCTTACTCACTGAGGGTCATTGTAGAATGACTCACATCTGCCAACATGCTCAATCTTAAAGTCAACAGTACAACCCTTAAAGGTGCCTTTCTGATTGATTGGCACGTGACCACACAAACCTTTGCATTGAAATATCAAAAGTCAAGTAATCACTTACTGTTAAAGTAAAGGCTGGAAAATTTTGTGTTCAAATTAG
Source organism: Silurus meridionalis (assembly GCF_014805685.1). NCBI lineage: Eukaryota > Metazoa > Chordata > Actinopteri > Siluriformes > Siluridae > Silurus > Silurus meridionalis. The sequence goes on along the minus strand of NC_060884.1, from coordinate 5,061,336 downwards.
CTTCAACCATTCATGTCCCTTACATTCTTTGAACCAAAGTATTGGGACAACCGAATTCTCCTCCTATATGTGGGCCAAAATTGTTGGTTATGGTAGCATTACATATCCCTTCACTTGAAATAGGGGACCCAAACCATGAAGTAAGCTCCATGAAGATATTGGTTGGAGTGGAAGATCTTTAGTGGCCTGCTATAGAGCTCTTACGTTAAGACTATTGAACACTTTCAGGATGAATTTTAGTGCACCACAGGCCTCTTCACCTCACCTACATCAGTGCCTGACTTTACTAAAGCCCTATTACTGAAAGAAAACAAATCACCACAAGTATTTTACAAAACCTAGTGGAACATCTTCCCTGAAGAATGGAGGTTATTATAACAGCGAATTGGGGATATGAACATCAATCTTATAATTAGGTGTCCACTAATTCAGAATTTAGAATTCTAAGAATGCAATATAAGGGCAATTTGATGACTAATCAATCTAAGGGAAGTGTGGTAGCTTAGTGGTTAAAGCTCTGGCTTACTGATTGGAAGGTCATTGTTCAAGCCCTTTATTGCCAAGCTGCTACTCTTGGGCCATTGAGCAAGGCCTTTAACCCTCTGTGCTCCCTTGATGCTGTATTATGTCTGACCCCAGCTTTCCTAACATTGCTGGAATATTAGAAGAAAGAATTTCATTGTGCTGTAAGGTACATGTGACAAGTAGACAGTACTTACTAAACAAACACAATTTTTCATAACGGCTTCTTGTCTAGGTCAAAATTGGTGTTCTCTTGGTAAAACTAAAAGAAAATAAAGTAGGCAGACTGTCTCTGCCAGGAACTAGAATATAGATCAACATTTTCAGTGTTTCAACTAACCATTCTCATAGGAAGAGGATATGTTCACTACAATATGCAATCTATAATTGCAGTACTCTAAAAGGCCAACTGTATGCGTTCCCACAATTTCACTAATATTGGTATAAGTTATAATACCAAAAATGTCTTTAGACCAGCTAATGAATCATTGAAGGCAAATGAATAAGTTGTTCAAGCGAAACTAAACCAACTTATGAATTTGCAAAGCTATTTTATAGCTGGTTAATAACAAATCTAAAATGACTTTCATGCCACCTCATCTCATCTCAGACCTCTCTCACCTCATCTCCTCTCAGACCTCTCTCACCTCATCTCCTCTCAGACCTCTCTCACCTCATCTCATCTCAGACACTGCATGTGCATTTTGATAACAGAGTGAGTTAAGTGGTGTTTTGTTTACGCATTTCCTTACCTAGTGTGCTTTCACAGTAATGTTCCTGTCTGGTTATCAGCTTGATCAATGCTGATAACCAGACAGGAACATTACTGTGAAAGCACACTGGAAAAAAAAACTAATCTATGTATACCTTTTTGAATGAATAAACAAAACACCAGCCACTTGACTTGCTCTGCTAACAAAATGCACATGCAGTGTGAAGTAAGTTAAGTAAATGTGATAGGCGAAGGTTTTGTACCTGCATGGTGCACCCAAAGACGCCGATCATTAACATGGTTATGCACAGGTACTCAGAGAAGACGTCCCACCATGGCTTTAAAACCCGGAAACGGGGATTTTGTTCCGAGGTAGCATTTCGGAGCTCATTAACCGGAATCATTTTGGAATCTGCCTGTCAGATGGATGAAGAAAAATAATAAAAATGTATTAATTCAAATGAGCTGATTATGTCAATATGAGATGTCACAGGTAGATATCTGTAAAATCATAGTTTTCACGTTTTTGAATATGGCATTACAATGACTTCAGTGACTAATAACTTATTTTCAGAACTCAGAGCATTTTGGGTGGTAAAAAGGCTTGCGAAAGCTAATTAATAATTAAGCTAATTAGCTAATAAGATAATAATATTTGATAATCTATCAAATACAGAAATAAATGGCTGACTGAATGACTGGTTTTTAGAGAATGAAATTTAGAGAATCAATGTGACCTTTTATACCAGTAACCTCTGGTTTTAGTCATGAGTCTCAGAAACATTGGGGATTGAGGTGGGAATATAACCTGAATTTAAAAGTCCAGCTCAGGACAACATGCACACACACTCACACTTAGGGATAATTTAAATGAGCCAATCCACATATGCAGGTTTTTGAGAGGTCCGTGGAAACCAGAGAACCCTGAATGAAACCCACACGTTCACAATGAGAACAGCAGAAACATCAAGAAAATATGTACAACAATTGAAACTCAGCACATACTGTACACTAGATCATGATTGGTTCTGCCTCCATGGGGCCTTTTAAATATTGGGTATTCCCTTGAAGAGTATATAAAATATGATGTGTTTATATTTTCTGCCGAATCACATCCATACTCTAAAAAAATTATCTAATGAACAATGAATGTTATTGTTCTCTTGAATCTACAACACTGGTTCTGTTAAATACCTTAAATAAGGCATTACATGTAACGTATAATATTGGGGTGCAATCAGTCAAACATCGCAACCTCTGGATCGAAAGTCTCTTAAGGATACCTTCTTTCATTTACACATGGTATCAATAGTTTTTTTTTATAATTTCATATTTAACTTGTACAGGTTTTTCTTTTACTGCCTTTAACCAAAAACACCATAGTTTGCAGAATTGTTTGAGACCATTAGAAAGTTATATACCGCCGCTTTAAGCAAATTTTACCAAAATGTTCAAGATTCCTCTACAGAATAAATATATCTTATTCCTAAATAATTCAATGGAGACCACTAGAACAAGCTGAGTGACAAAAGAACTCGTGTAACCACATTAAGGAGCAAAAAAAAAAAAAGTCTTGTTAAAGTGTATATATGTTACTTTCGAAGACACAAATATATAATATGATAATATATGGAAAACGTAGGACTTCTTTGAATTATTCATAGTATAAACATAACAGTCCTTAATGAGTAACATACCTGCTTTTTCTCACGTGTTCACCATTCCTCCCAAGTCTGTGTTCCTTCATCTAATGAGTGCTGCTCCATTTCTCTTCTCTCACTGAGTCTTGGGGACCGCCGCCGGCGCTATTATAATTGGGGTTGCCAGATTGGTTTCGATTGGTTTCTAACCCAGTCTCACCTTACACACCCTACCATCTCTGTTACACTTCTATACCAATGTATGGATCTACAAAGATATAATGTATGAATGTTTTTGTTTCAGTCAATTATTAATAATAATTTTAATATCATTATTGAAAAAACAAAGCCAATCTGGCAACAGCAGTGCTAATGTACTAGGGCTAGGTGTACACAATCTCATTCTACCTGTTTATCTAAAGTAAAAGGTCGTTAAATCATTCTCATATGAAGTGTATTCTCAGTAAAAACACTCTAGACATGTTAATTGTAAGCCTAACTTTAATTTAAGTTCTATTGTGCATCAAACAACAAACAAATGATGACTCCTTGATCCGGCTATTCCTCTCTCATCATCACTGCTTATTCTGTCGTTCCACTGCGAAATTCAGTAACACTGTGTGAATAACAGGCTGATGATAACAATTAGTCACACACCCAATAATAATTTATTTTTTATGTCATAATTCTGGCCACAAAAATCCCTCGAAACACTTGTTGAATGGCCTTATTGTACTAATTGGGTGAGCGTGTGGCGCCATCATGTGGTGAAATAACCCCTGTGTTTCATTGCCGCATCCTACTTAGACTAGTTTTTCAGGCAACATCGAAAACATTATTTTATCTGAAGCCTTCATGAAACAGTTTCATTTAACAGTTTATTCTTGAAAAAACAACAACCCTACATGATCCACCAACATTATTTTCAATGCCCGGCTATTTGCATAAGCAACATGATTGGCTCATGTGTTTTATGACGTTACACTTTATGCACTGCTTGAATTTAGTTGTTGTGTAAGTCATATAATTGTTACTAAAATAATTTTGGAGACCCCCTAAATCAATTCTTTACTTGGGGGGTTTCTAATGCCTTATGGGGGGGTCCTGGATCCCCAGCCCCCCCTCAATTCGAGCACTGAAAAAAACAACACCTGCATTTTATGTCCTTCTGTTACGTACTATCCTTTCAATTTTACACTTTCACACTCTCAAGTTGTTATTTTCATTCATCTTTAAACACACCAGAGCCACAGACATTAAAGTGAGCAGCACTGGGACACATCAGGTGACAGTCCTGTCTCCTTTTCCGGTCACACTCTACACATCAGACTTCAGACACTGCTCACAGCCCTGCCATCTGCAGAAGTTCTCTAATGACTCTGCTCTTTTAGGCTGCATTAGGAGAGGTTAGGCGAGAACAGGAGTGTGGTGGACACAAATTTGTGTATCTTGTTTTAGAACAGTCTCTCATATTGACAACTGGATTTTTAACATGGCACCTCATGGCAAAGACTCTCTTAAGTTTTGAGAATTAGTATTGTTGTTCTGGACGAAGATGGCCTAGGCTATAAGAAGATTGGTAACACCCTAAAACTGAGTTACGGTACAGCGGTCAGGGAGATTCAGAGGTTTTCCCAAGACAAGCTCCACTTGGAACAGGCTTTGCAAGGGTCCATCAAAGAAGTCATCATGCTATACGTCATAGCTGTGGTTCATTGAGGCGAAACATGGATTCCAACATGTACTCTGTCATTCTGAAGAACATGATGCCCTCCCTTCAGAAACTGGGATGTACAACAGTTTTCCAGCATAATAACGACCTTAACCACACCACCAAGATGACAACTGCCTTGCTAAGGAAGCTGAAGGTGAACCCTACTAAGCACCGATGTGGCATCCTCAAGCAGAAGGTGGAGAAGCGCCATGTGTTTAACATCCAGCAGCTCCATGGTGTCATTATGGAGTAGAAGAGGATCCCAGCAACAACCTGTGCAGCTCTGGTGAATTCCATACCCAGGAGGATTAAGGCGGTGCTAAATAACATTGGTGCTTACACATTGACACCTTGGACACAGTTTTGACATGTTCACTTAAGGTTTACTAATTTTTGTTATTTTCAGAGGACAGTATATACAGTATATGTACTGCTTTACAAGCTGCACATTGACTACTCTAAAATATATCCATGTTTAATTTCTATAGTATTTTCTCTTATAAATATATTAAATATACTATATAATATACTAAAATATACTAAAATGGTTGCTGAAATGGGAGGGGTGTACTGAGACATGAGCTGAGACGTTAAAGCTGAGACCTGAGACATAAAGTAGTGGTAAATATGCACATACTAATTGGTTACACAATATACAGGCTATCTGATAGTCACCCTTTGCAGTGATTAACACTTTCACCCCTATTCTACACCGTGGCAATGATTTATGGATGCAATACAGAATATAAATCAGCACGCTAATGTTATGGGGGCCAAAAAATCTAATCGCATGAACTTTCGTTGATACTTTTTTGTTTCTTAGAAAAAATAAAAACAAATACTTCAGTAAAAGATGAAATCTCTTAATCTCTAGTGAGATTAATGTGTGTATATGGCTAACCAGAGATAAACCAACATGCTCTTCAGCTCTGAATTTTTCCATCGAATTTGGTCACCTGCTAATTCTCATTTACCAGGCAGGTCTCCCCTATCAGACTACCAAGTAAAGAGGTGTTAGCATCAAGAGGAATGCTATCTCTCTAATGCAATGTTGCTTACTGGGCTCCTGTCCACCAAAATATACATTTTCATTCATAAAGAAGTTCAAAAAGAAATCTTTAGTTACAACTGTTCAGGAAAATAACCTTGGCCTAGAACTCAGCATCAAGAACACAACGAACTACAATAAACAGATATCTTTAATACACAATGTGTTGTACAATACAATGATTGCTGTAAAATGTACAAAGCAGTCTTTAAATTATCTCTCTTTGTTAGTAATAAACTGTTAAAGCAAAAAACTACAATTCAATATTTTTCATTTTATTTTATTTTTTTTTTTAAACAGCCAGACTTAGAAAAAAGAGAAGTCACGAGTTGCCGTCATGTCTGAAATTCGGCACATGCTCAGTGTGCAATGTATACAAAAGGAGACCGGTCCGTTTTTTCTTCTTTTTTTCAAACTAGAACAAACCCCCCCCCAAAAAAAAAAACAAAAAAAAACAAAACAAAAAAACCCCACAACATTGACTCCAAAATAAATAAAACATAAATCCAGACCCTGTACAAAACTCCAAGAAATTTCTAAAATCTTGGGGAAAAGATGTAGAATAAAATACTGTTACAAATACATTAATAAGGTTTTTTTTAAACTGATCACAAAAGATGTCTGTTCCAACTGTGGTTTTGGCCTCAAGTAACAAGAAACCAACTTTTTTTATATTAATTTCAGGTAATGCTTGATCCAGCATTATATGATGACAGGACCCATGTTTCTTCTTTACGATCCAAAACCTCAGACAACAGTCTATCTTTCCTTCATTTGTGCTCTTGGAATTTGGATTCTGTTTTACCTCAGGTCAAGGTAGGACCCTGATGCACTTTAAATGAGATGCCATCTAGACAAACACGGGCCATCTGGACAAACACAGACTCATAAAGGGGTTTACAAAATCATTAATTAAACTCAAGTGACTCCAGCAGAGAAAAAACTAAACTGAATCAAGTTATTCTATAACCAGGGTTAGGCAACTGTGATTGCCAGCATTACCAGTCACCATGTGGATTCAACTCGCTACTTAATTACAAAGGTGGTGTGTTACAACAGTGTTTGTAAGCACACACTCGATAAACAACACCCTGAGTGAATGCGAGCATGAAATTTGCTAATACTCAACATGTTGGAGTTGAATCGGAGTCTTAGAACAGCCAAAGATAATTACCTCAGGAGTTGAAGGAAGCATTTTCCCAGTATAAAAATCAGTTCATCTTGATATCTGCCTGATGAGTGGATTCGAAAATCAGCTGAAACATGTTTCATGTCTGAATCATGTTTTGCACTGGGTTTATAAAACAGGTAATCTGTAACTATTTTTAAATATCTGCTTGAAATGAAATTTGTAAGTGGTGAAACAAATACGTTTGAAAACTAGTAGCGTTAGACCACATTTACATATCACTAGAATTTCATCATCCACGTAACCATCAGGTAGAGGTAGACACAGTGCTATTTGTTTTTATGTATTTATTTTTTATCCAATTATATTCCCTCCCACTGCTCACATTTTGGTTTTTGCCTAGTCTGGATCCTGAACCTTCAAATATTTAAACAAATATAATTTAAACTGCTCCCAAGATTAGAGTCTGTATGTATGCAAGATAAACTTCTCTTACTTTAGAGCTACATCAAACTGGTAACCTGGCGCAAAAAAAATAAAGAAGCAATCTTCAGACACAAAACATGTTTTGGGCTGACGGAGTGGATTAGAGTATGTGGAAGATGTTGGAAATTTCACTGTTCTCTAAACTATCCTGCAGTTCGCTGCCTCGCTGGGTCCTTGTGCCTGGCGTGATGGTTCTATAAGTGTAGTACAGCAGCACAGACTTCAGATACTGAAATGTGTCGTGGGATACGTTAATGGCACTTTAAAATGCTGACATCTGTGGTCCAGGCTGCTGATCTGCAACTTTCAGGAGAAATGTTCGGCTTTTAGTCAGTGCTCATGTTTGGCTTAAAGAGACGAGGCTGGTCAGTAATACAAACAGGAGACGCAACCTGACTCACATTAATGATCCCGATTCCTGGAATCTGGCTTTAAAACCAACAAAATATATAAACCAGTCCTGTCTGAAAGCATCATCTGGTCTATTTACGTGTCTCTGATCTCACGGCTTTTTGTGTGAACCCTGTAGATATCCAGAGACCCGTATGCTCTCGTTTTATAGAAGACTGTTGAAGTTTTAAAGCACCAGAATTGTAATCACTGATCATCCTGGCTGTAAAAAAGGAAGGAATAGAAATATGGAAGGAAAGAAACAGAAAAAAAAAGCAGGAGAAGACAGCAGGCACTAGAATTGCTGACAATCTTTTTTACAATCTTTCGGACACTCTTTCTGACAATATTTTTGGCACGGCTCCATGGTAACTGCAACACCGACCCCGCTCCGGCCAGAGGTCATCCTCGTGACCTCGGTCCATGTGTCCGTTTCAGGGTCGTAGCACTCTACGCTATCTAAAAAGGTGTTTCCATCATATCCTCCTGTTGGGGGAGAAAAGCAGAAGCCGATTAAACATTTAAAAAACATTAACTGGTCTATGTAAATGCACAGTCAATTATGCGCACTTTTGCAGTGCTGTTTTTGGAAAATAAGCCATGGTAGGGTGGTGTGATATTGCGGATGTGCTCAGTTTCATTGTCCGGTGACTCTGATAAAAAGGAATGAGTCAAAAGCTAAAATGGGGCTTTGAAACACAAAAAAATAAGAAAAAATATGCGCTCTTATACCAAGACAACTGAACTCTGTCGACCGATGCGTACATCACGGCAGCGTCCCAACATATAGTCTGAAAATTAAAATGCTGCGCAAGCATTTTAATACTAAAAAATTCGTATTGTCATTGCAAAAAATTATTAAAAAAAATTCAAATGCTGTGCAAACTTAATACTTAAAAAAAAAAAATTTGTTTCATCATTGCAAGATCAAAAAATCGTAACTACCTGTAGGTTGTAAACAAACAAAAAAACAACCTAATCTAAGAAAATAAATAAAAAATTGATGTGTCATTGTTAACCCAGGGACAATGGCAAGGCATGAGGACAGGTCGTTAGAGTCGCTAATATCTCCGACCAATCAGCTGATAAGGAAGTTGTTAAAACGAGAAGCAGAAATTTCCCCATACCGAGTGCGTAGATGCGTCCTTGGTGTGTGGTGACTCCTAGTGCGCTGCGCCGGTGTCTCATTGACGAGATGAAAGTCCAGCTGTCCGTCTCCACGTCGTAGCGCTCAACGGTGTTTAGCTGATTGGTGCCGTCATAGCCGCCCATTACATAGATGTGGTTATTTAACGTGCACACACCTGAGAAAAGAGATAGCGATAAATTACACTGTACAAACAAGTACAAGAATTACCTAACACAGGCTGCTAAAACTAACTTAATGGACAGATAAACTTCCTTGTTTATTTTTCCTGACCTCCGGTGTCTTTATCTAGAATTGAAAGGTTGTTGCTGTGGTTGGGGAAATACGGGCTTGTTGCAAACGAATCATGACGATGCACAAAGATGTTGTTAATGAGTGAACTAAGAGGGTTATGACTCGGTAACTGGGAAAAACAAAGGTCAAAAAAGTGAATAGGTATTTAATCTTTCTGCTTATTGTAAACCATATACAACCAACCAACCAACAACAACAACAAAAAAAAAAAAAAAACATTGAGGAAAAGAAAATCAGTAAGTTAGGGAAGAAAAACACCTCAGGATGTGCTGTTACAGGACAATAATGTGACTCAAAGTTGAATATTTTCCAAATGACAAAACATCGTGTCATACGGTTCCTAATCCAATAATTACTTATACAATCTTGCAAGGCCACACCTGCTCCGCTACGGACAGTGTTCATGGGTGCTGTGCTCCTCCATTCGTCTTTCTCAGGGTTGTAACACTCTACCGAGCTCAGACGATGGGTTCCATCAAACCCACCCACCGCGTAGAGGAGGCGGTTAATGACAGCCACGCCCACCCCTATTCGCCGGGTCAGCATGGGGGCTACCAGCTGCCACAAGTCTCTTTCCGGGTCGTACCTACATGAAAGATACACACACACACACACACACACACACACACACAGAATCAGAAGAGCTCCAAACAACGGCAAAATATATGGCCCATAATATAGAGCCCTGCATAAGTCATTCAACCCTTTTCCATAGGTTGCAGTGTTACAACCTGGAAATGACTTTGGTTACAAAAGTACTAAATATTTCATGTTGAACATCCTACAAACCATCATTAAATCTATTATTTAAACATAAAAAGAATACGGCAGAACCATTTTATATTTTAGGAGCTACAGTAACAGACAGGTGCTTTGATCACTAGTCTCTCTTCCTTATTCTTTAAGGTTGGTTGTTTCCTTATCCAAGGCACAACACTGGACTTAGTGAAAACTCGCTTCCTGAAATTATTCTGAAAAGGTACAATGAGACCAAAAACAAAAATGACTGGCAGTCAGGAAGAGAGAGAGAAAAAGAGAGAAAGAGAGAGAGAGTGTAAATGAAAAGCCGTTTAAGAAAACAACTTCGAGGGTATTTTGGGTACAAACTTAATCCTAAATACAGCACACAAGTCTCACTGTGGTACAAAGAGACAATATGTAAGGAACTGAAAGAGAGACGCCTGAAGAGAAACAGCATTTTTTTTTATACATATACATAATTTAATCAGGTGAGGGACAGCCTACTTAACATCTCCCTTTCACTCAGAACACAAGAAAATGCTATGACATTAAGTTGTGGACTGCTCTTGTATAGAGTAAATAAAAAGAAACAAAAACTGTTTTGCCTTATAAATGTGCTGGCACTGTAAGTATAGCAGGCAGAATAAAAGTGAAAATACCACAAGCCAACACTAAGCAAAACCTGAGACAAGCGTCTGATTTAGCTGTTGTCGCTTCCTTTAAGAGACAACACTTCCACCCACATGCTTTGACTAGACGGAGGCTTGGTTCGTGGAAAGAAAGTCAGTGTGACGTAAAAGTAACAGCTATCTAAAGCAAATGTGTGGCTTTTTATATTCCACATCCTTTTCCATTTAGTGAATTGCTTCTTCTGATTGTTGCGTTGGCTGAAAAAGTAGAAAGGTCGTCAAAAAAGGGGCAAATCTTTTCCTAAACCAACCTGTCCATCTGTTTTGATCAGAAATAAAAGGGTTTTGTTTTAAGTGTGATTAATTATTATTATTTTTAGGAGCAGTAGTAATTCCTTATTCCTAAGATGATTCCAAAAAAGGAAGTCAGTCATAAAGGTCAACCTCCTTTTACAGTACACAGCTGTTTAACGCTTTAAACACCATTCTCACCTCTCTACACTGTTATGATGGATGCATCCATGTGAGCCTCCAACAGCATAGATCATACCATCAATGACCCCAATGCCAATTCGGTTTCGAGGTACGCTCATTGGGGCACACGGGAGCCAGCAGTTGTTCATAGGGTTGTAGCAATCCAGCGTGTTGGAGTCCATGTTTCCATCGGGTGCGTTGTTCCTCCCTCCGACAGCGTAGAAGAGCCCGCTGATCACACACGCTGCCAGGCCACTGCGGGGCACCTGAAGATCTGCCAGGCGCAGCCAGGCACCAGTGCCCGGGTTAAACGCCTCGAGGTAGCAGAGCGATTGGCGGAAATAGCCACCCGCCGTGTAGATGAGCTGCGGTACTTTAGGTGTGCGGCACGCTGCTGCCTTGGTGGGCTTGTGCAGAGTCAGGTCCTGAAAGATCTGTGCTAAATAGTCCTTGCTCTGCGCGTCCCACTCAAAGTGCTCAAGCTGGCGCTGAAGAAAATGCGGAGGGAGAGAGTGGCATCTCACGGCCTGCAGCAGTGCCTGCACGTAGGGCCTCCGCTCGTCACGCTCATACTGCACCCACGCCACGCATGCATGGTATACCTCAGATTCGCACCGGACGTTCAGCTCATCACGGCTAATCAGAGTTACCAGCTGACATGGAGACAGGTTGAAGAACTCCTCCTGTGTCGCCACCTGGTGGGTGGGAGGAATCAGAGGTGAAATGAGTACCATCAGCGGCTATGCAGTGGAAAGGGTTATATTCATTATAACCTGTCAAACATGGCTAAGAAAGAAATCCTACCTTTATATTTTCAGTGCAAAAACAGGGAATCAAATTATGGGTTTAAAAAAAATGCCCTGGCTGATTAACTGACTGTTGGATAAGAGGAGCACTTTGAAAAAAATATTATTGTTCAAACCTATGAAGATTCAAAAATAGTCACACCCTAATATCCACTCTGGTGAATGGCAGATCTCTGCTGTAAGCATACACTGGAACGTTCATTGAAAAGATAAGCATATAAAGTAAACAGATCAGATAGAGAATCATTGCCAATATTTAGGCTGAGTGAGAAGAGGAACTTGCACACTCCCACTACTCTTTTAACAGCATTCCTTCCTCTTGTGAACAAATGCATTGTGGATGTTAAATTCATTCACTCAACTACAGTCCACCTTTAAACAGTGCTTCATTGTTTTTTTTATTACTTGTCTCTTGGATGCCATAAATGGTGACGTGTCATGTGATTTTATGGAAAAGGGTTTATTAGACACACCTTAATCCAGTTGGTCGCGGTTACAGAAACATGTACAGTGCCATAGTACTCTTATGAATACATCCGTGTATGCTATATACATACTCCAACCGCATTTACTGCATTCCTAGACAAGAATTCATCTTTCTTCACCTCAATGCGTACACAAATCTTAAAACATTATTCTTACTTCTCTGCCACTATATCTCGAATATTAGTTAACAATATAACTATAACTATAATACTCTAGATAATGTAGGCACCCAATATTCCTTAATCACATATTACCACCAATATTTTTTTATACAGTGCTTCCTCACGGACCATTATTACTGACGCGCCACCCGCTAAACTCTTGAGCGATCTAGACAGGTGAACACTATGGAAGCCCGTTTCCGCAATTCCAGGATTTTCCTCGCGTTTCCGACTTTACTTCTTGCAGATCAGACTTTTTTTTTTTGCCAATTGGGCAGCGTTACTGCCTCTATTGTACCAGAAAGCTTTTAACTTAGAAAATTTAATTAGCTACAAATCAGTCTCAAACTAAGCCTCAGATCCCTGAAGAGAAATCTGTCTAACAATTAGCTTCAAACTTCAGGCCGACAACATGGTTAACAACATGGTGGATGCACCAGAAATATTTGACGTGTACAAGAAATAAATTCGGAATTGCAAGAAATAAATTCGGAATTGCGAGAAATAAATTCGGAATTGCGAGAAATAAGTCAGAACACGAGAAAAGTTTGCTTGAAGTTTGATGATTTCAAACTAAAACAAAGAAAAACACCATACAACACGTTTACCGTTTTTTTTTTTTTTTTAGTTATTTGAAATAGATTTTTATATATTTTAGTTACCTGGCTGAAGTTCATGTAGATGTACTCGCGGGCTTTCTGGTGCAGCTCAGTGCAGCCAATCTGCTCGGCGAAGTTTGCGATGCCGATTGCGTTGCTCGGGTCCAGCTGCTGCACCAGGAAATCGCAGCAGGCCTTCACAACACTGTCAATCTGATACATCACCGCTCCGTTCATCACGTGGATGACGCACTTCTCTCCGACAGAGATACTTGCAGTGTAGGCAAACTCAATCAGGCGGCCCATTACCTGTAAATTTAAAAAGGTTGCCTGTTTAGCAGTAACTTACGTTATACATTATCTTGCTACTGAAAAACATACAGTCGTCCGTGACATGATCATTAGGGCAAGGTAACAAAACTGGTCATGCTGTCTGGTTCAGAGTGATGGCATACTTTCTGTCCTCTATCAATCTCAGATACGTTCGATAATTATAGCAATATGTTGGTAGAGAAGTGCTGGGTTTGTTTATAGGAACTGGCATGTACCCAAATGGGTTTATTGGTGATGCATTAATAGGAAAAATTACATCTCCAACTGTGACTGTATTTGAATTTACGACATATGATACAGTACCAAAGTGTCACCTGTTTCACTACTTGTCTGTCAAAATATTACACAAAATGACTTTGCAAAAACATGCTGGCAGCCGATTGTCTTTGTATCGCTGTGTTTAATCGGTATATTCCTGTGTATCGTGTATTTTTATTAAAAGAGGTAAGAAAATCTAATTTAATATCAAATTGATATTTTTTTTTTTATCGTTGATCAACAATAAATGTATTGTCCAATCTTAAATCTTTAGTTCTGCAATGGTTTCAAGAGGTTGTGTAGCTGAAATGTCATAGCAAGACATTTTAAACTATCCTAAACTTCAGAAGATATGAAAAACATTAACTTATGTAAATAATTCAAGTCCATAATTTCTAAACTTCAATCTGGTACATTTCAATTGACTTGTTACACACTTAGCTTCTTAACCAGGAGCCTGTGTCTGTGTGGTGACCTAAAATAAAAAAAAGATCCCAATATCTACTTGCTTACAGTATCGCAATGCGTTGCAAAATATCGTATCGCAATCCCTGTATCGTGATACATATCGTATCGCCAGGTCCTTGCCGATACACAGCTCTAGTGTAAAATGAAATCCACACGTGTAAAGTACAAGCCTGTAATGTAATGAAGTACAATAGCACTCCATAAAGAAATCACAATTATAGTACTAAAACAAAGTCCTGCTACAGTCCAGAGTAATCAACCCCAAATACACTAAAACCAAACAAATACTCTAAAATCAGCATCCTTATTGACACCTCTTCGTAGACTTTAGCCACGATCCACAGTTCCTCTGAAACACCAGGAGCACAGCATGCCACATCCGTTACCCCGACTACCACAGAGTAAGATCAAATCTAATCTTTAGGGAAGCACAGCTGTTGGATGGATGTAGCAGGTCATGGTGATGACACCACACCACAGTTGTGTAACAAGAGTGTCAAGTAATAGTTGCTGATGATCAGTGTGTAAGGACAATGTGGACCACAATGTGGTTTCTGCCGAGTCATCCTGGAGACTAGGTTGTGCAAAACTGTTATACTAAACTCATTTATTTTCATTAATTTTTCAATCTGGCAAACATCTAAAAGCGGATGTGTGTTCTGTCAAAATATTAGGCTCTGGACAATGTAGTATTTTTCAAAACCCTTTTCAGATAAAGGAGATAAACCTCAAGTCTACATGAGTTCAGTAAAACATCCGAACCTTCTAAAGTAATACGTTTTACATTTCAAGTCACTTTTTTCTTTTTTTTAGTAAATATTTATGTTGATCATATCATATGCCTAAATTCCGAACCCCAGGGTATTTTCTGTAATTCAGTTATGTCTGGGCAGGAAATATATGAGCCGAACACTGAATGAAATAAAACAGCTGGTTGTTCAAAGTTCTTGCTTGAGGAACCAGTAGTGGCAGGGTGGTGAAACTCATAACCTTAAACACTGAGCAAGATTTTAACAATGACGTCTCTTGGTAGCCAAAAGGGCTTGTACTATTTCTACGCTTTTTTTTGCTCCATGTTCCCACTTGCAAAAGCATGTAAATCTTACAACCAATTTTCACATTGATAAGTGCATTATATAAAGTGTTCATACTGTAAAGCTGCCTTAAGAAAACTATATTTAGCTACAAATCTGAATATAATTTAAAATAATATATATAATGTATATGTGGGTCTGCTATATATATATGTACCTTGTTTTCCTGTTCTATTAGGAAATATTAATTTTTTTCTTCCTTTTGGTCTTGGCTATCAGGGTGGCTTCTTTCAGAAGTAATTTTCCAGTTCGCAACACAGCTGTTGGGACATTTAATAGTCCTCTCACATGTGGTTAAGGTCAAGTGGTTGACCACAATGTTATTGGTACTTGTAAACACACTTTTAAAATTCTACATTTAAAGAGATTTAGTCAAGTTAGAGAAATATTAACTTAAAAGATACGAAAAAGAACATTGAGGAAAAACAAATATTTTAAGTGCTTCAAAGGGGACCAAACATTTTATGGGTCAGAGAATAGTCAAGTCAAGTTTATTTCTATAGCGCTTTTCACATCTGACATTGTCTCAAAGCAGCTTTACAGAATTTAACAGTTAAGGTGAACGATATGTATTTATCCCTGATGAGCAGCCTGGGCGACTGGCAGGAAATAGACTAAACATTTTAAAGTTTGAAAAAGGGACCAAACATTTTACAGGTTTGACAGCAGACCAAACATTTGTGAGAGTTTAAGAGAGGATTAAACATTGCATATTTAGTAGATCAACTGCTAATATTCATTCAGTATAAGACTATACACTCTTTCAAAAAATTATAATCAATCATGTAACAAATCAAAGAGAAACTGAGCAGCCATACCACATATATTACACGGCAATAATTCTTAAAAAACAGTCATTCACTCACCCGTGGGTGGATCCCCTCGATGGGAACCACCTCCATGCCGCACTCCTTCAGGCCATTGGTGAACATGGCACGGAAGACTGGTGAGGAGGATGCCAGCACCACCTTATGTGCCACAAAGTCCACAGCCTCCAGGTCATTGTATTTTACTCGCAGCGTGACGTCACAGAGTTGCCGTTCAAGCCGCAGCTCGTTCATGATGGCGAAGGCGGCGGCCGTGTGGCTCTCGAGCGTGTAGCTGAACACTCGATGGCCATTCCGCGTTGACGGCGTCACTTCGGCCTTGCACTCGGTCATCCCTGACGTCGCGTACATGCTCAGCTGCGCCCGCAGCCCGGCGCCTTCATTCTCGCTCGCCAGTGCAAGACAGGAGCAGAGCAACCAAAAATCAGGGTTCACAAATTCCTGCTCAAGTTATAATTCTTTTGTAGTAGGTGCAAGCAACATTAGGAAAGCACTATTCCCTTACAGTGCACTAGCTTTCTCTATTCAGACTTTCTTTATTCCTCTTTTACGGCGTACTGTGCGCACTATTGGGCATAAATTTAAGTCTGTGAATCACCTTCATTTCAACATGCAATTTTTGATCCATTTTGGATTTCCTGGAAACAAGACACACCTTTATTAGAAAGCCTTGTCTGCCTGCTAAATATAAACACCATCTTCTTACACAAGGCCCATTAGCTAGGAAAGAGAAACTGTCAATGACCTTAAAAGAAAGGAATCTATATGTGTGACTAAAGTGTTGCAAACATAGTAATGGCAGGAACAGCAGAAACTTTAAAAGCTGGAAAAACAGGAATGGCAACTGGAGGTGAATAGAAGTCAGGCCAAAAAATGGGGTACGTTTAAGCCAGACAAGAACTCGATCAACATACTAACTAAAATGGCATTTTAATCGAAGACTGTCAGGTCAGAATCTGCTAACAAGCCTTGTTTCTAAAGCCTTGTAAAGATTTTCTCACTACAGTAATAAAACCAGGACTAGCCGGTTTCAGGTCAGTGGCAAAAAATTCTCAGAAGTTAATTAGTGTGCCACCACCCTTTTCAACGCAAAACTCCGGGACTGAATAGTTGAGAAAAGGTAATGGAAGGTGGCGGATTTCAAGTGATCTTCTTTGACTTCTTGCTCGAATACCTAAAGAACAAGAAACAAAAGCAAGAAAGGATCAGCAGATTAAAATCACACATGCGGTAACAACACAACTAGAACATTCCCAGCTTTCTTAGAAAACAGATATTTTTGTCCACACATCCAGGCTCCGCAATCATATTACCAAGGCCACACATACCCGGCATAAGGTCAAGTCAAACGAACATGGAAGTAGAGCTCCACTGATCTCTCCTAGGAACATGCTGTGTGTTTACTTCGCGTGCGAGTGTGAAACTGAGACGGGGATGCTATTTAGAACAGGTGACTTTAAGTAGGGCCTTGTGCTATTCTGTCAGAGTGACTGTGGAGTTTCCTCTCTGACGTCAGTACAATTTTAGCCTACTGAAAGAATAGGAGTGTGTCGCAAAACCAAACTACAGTGTAGAATATTATATATACTTTTTTTCCAGGGTGTCAAATTAAATGAATCGCATATGTTAAAATGACAATATTAACACTAACTATATATAAACCACTATGTAATGCACTATGCAATATATACAACAGGATTGAGACAGAACAGAAAATGTCATCAGAATAGGAAATATAGAAGTTGTGAAAGATTTGGAATTTTTCTTTTAACAAAAAAAAGTACTTTTAACAATGTATGTAAACTTCTTATTGCATTTTCCCATCCTGATCTGTAACCTTTGTGCAAATTCAGCAGTGTGTAATAGTTTGTGTTTCCAGAAACTTAACTGAGGAGGTTAAAATGTAATATAATAAAGTATGGCAATTGCATGAGCAAAAGTATTGGGACACCTAACCTTTTCAGCCATATGTGTTGTAACATTTACATTTTACATTTACATTTGCGGCATTTGGCAGACGCCCTTATCCAGAGCGACTTACAACTGAGCAGGGGAGGGTTTTAGGGCTTTGCTCAAGGGCCCAGTAGTGGCAGCTTGGTGGTGGTGGGATTTGAACCTGTGATCTTCTGATCCAAAGCCCAATGCCTTAACCACTGAGCTACCACCTCCCGTAACTGTTCTCACAACGCTGGAGACACGCAATAGGATGTATTTGGATGTGGTGGCATAGAATTTTCCCTTTACTTGAACTTGGCAACCCAGACCTGTTCCAGCATGACAATGCTTCTGTGCACAAAGAGAGCTCATTAATATATTGTTTATATGGGTTGGGTGGCCTGTTATAGCGCACTGGCCTCAACCCTATTAAACAACTTTGGAATGAATGTAAACGCCGACTTCACCCCAGGCTTCCTCGCCTTACCTTCATCAGTACCTGACTTTAAGAACACCCTTGTGGCTGAAAGAGCACAAATCTCCAAAAACACACTTCAAAATCTAGTGGAACGTCTTCCAAGAATAGTGAAGGTTATTATAACAGCAAATGGGACTAAATGTGGAATAACAAGTGTTCAAAAAACGCATAGAAATCTTATTGTCAGGTGTGTATATATAGTATATTTGAGTGTATTAATACAAACTAGGGAGTGCACTCAGTGAACTTTTCATGCTACGAGTTTCCACGAGTTTAAATATTATTCAAGCCTGACTCGTCGCTTTTTTATTTCTCTTCATGTCAGATGATTTAGTGATGGATTTCCGTTTGGGTTCATTTGCTCTGCTTTATTAGTTTCCACCTAATCTATAAATATTGTCTATTAAATGCAAGTAGTAAACACTGTTCTGAAGTTATACAAATAGTGTGTTAACCGACATGTGTAGTGCAGCAGGTGGTAGGATTGGAAAGAGTACCACGTGCAAAAATTACAGCATGAAGGCACCACTTTAGAACAAATCAAAATATACTACCAAACAGAATACAAAGCCGATCCACCGATTATAAAATACTTCAGACTAACAAATGTAATTTTGCCAAACGGTTGATTTTTATTTTAGCACACTACTTCTTTGTGCTGTGGGCATTTTATACTCCTTGAAATGTTTTTGATTATAACCATGAACTATATACTGAAAAACTAAATTCGGTTTTTCAGAGGGCCGGTTCTCTATTCATTCGTCCTGAACGCAACCGAATACCCGTTTCACCTCACGCTGCCAGGCCAAAAACTTTCGCCACTTTAATCATTAAAGTACAACGTGTCTCAGGATGCACTTGCACTCCTTGTCTTATTGTTACCCATGAAAATCATGAGCTGTGATTTTAAGTAACCAATTCTACCTTAACCCTGCAATAAGAGTAAGTGACTGATCTAGAACTTTTTTGCCCTTTTAAACATGTTACATCACAGAGTAAATTAGGCAATAAAAGAAAGAAAGAAAGAAAAAAATACACTCAATCATGCACTGGACCATAACCTTATGACCCTTGTACAGATTTGCTGGTGTGTGTTTTACTTGATCAAATGCAGAAGACACAGTCAGCAAATGTGATCCAAAAAAATAAAAAAATAAATAAAAAAAATAAAAAAATAAAAAAAATTTGCAAGTTAATGGTTTTGGCAAAACGCCTTCAGCAGTGACTCAACGCATGCACATGCGCTCACACACAAACGGTTGACTATTGAAGTGGGAGGTAATAAGGGAACAGAACACTTTGTTCAACAAGTGAAACTAAACGAATAACAGTCTGTTGCAACCTTAAAGCCCATAATAAGCTGTATATACACCAAAATTACACTCTCACTCCCTGCATATTCACAATTATGTGAGCCATGTGTACTAAAACTCCAAAAAAAAATAAAAAAAATAAAAAAAATAAACCCTAAAAGTGCACCAGATCTATACCAAATGGCACGCTAAAATTATTTACTACTAATTGTTACTTTGTATCTCTCCGAAGCTGGGATAAAAAAAAAAAAAAAAAAACGACAGCTGAACATAATGTCAGCACAGAATTATTTTCCAGAAGTAAAGAAATCCTTAATGCTGATCATTCTAGCCACAGAAGACAAACTGAAGCTAGACAGTTGCAGATAATGTTGTAAAAACATTAATCATTAATCATTAATTGATGGCTTCAGTTTAGTACATTAACACACTTTCTCTTACACACGCAAAAATACTGAGGAGCTCCAGGATCTGTGTTGCTGCCCTGAGGGTTCAGAAAACTCTGGGCAAACACACTATATGTTAAGTATAGTTATATAACTAAAGTGGAGTTACTCTTATGACAAAGTTCTATCTGTTAAATTAAACGTATATGTACGTTAAATATTAATATATAGACCAGGCATAACATTATGACCACCTGCCTAATACTGTGTTGGTCCCCTTTTGCTGCCGAAACATTTGTGACCAATCGAGCATTAACATTAACTTCAACAATTTGAGCTACAGGTGACTGTCGCTGGTCCACCACTGTTTCTTCCTTGGACCACTTTTGATACACACTGATCACTTCAGACCGGGAACATCCCTCAAGAGCTGCAGTTTTGGAGATGCTCTGACCCAGTCATCTAGACAGTACACTTCAAGGATCTTCTGTGTTCTGGCACCGAGATGGTGGAATGAACTTCCCCTAGATGTCCGTACAGCGGAGTCCCTGGCTATCTTCAAGCGACAGTTGAAGACCTTCCTGTTCCTGTAACACTTAAATTAGCTCTTTTCAAGTTCGCTTTGTAGAACTCAAGAGTTATATTTATATGAAGTTTGTAATCTTGCGTACCGGTGTAGATTTATTCGTTGCTAGAGACTCCAAACACTTTTGTACGTCGATAAGGGATAAGGGCGTCTGCTAAATGCCGCAAACGTAAATGTAAATGTAGACACCACAATTTGGCTCTTGTCCAACTCGCACAAATCCTTACGCTTGCCCATTTGTCCTGCTTTTAACACATCAACTTTGAGGAGAAAATGTTGACTTGCTGCTTAATAAATCCAGCACAATAACAAGGGGCCATGATAAAGAGATCATCAGTGTTATTCGATTTACATGTCATTATATATATATATATATATATATATATATATATATATATAGTATAGTATAGTGTAAGATTATGTAATGTAGTTTCCACCTGACACCAGAGAGTGCTTTCACAAATGTGAAAAAAAACTTCAAATGTGACAGAAAACATACACACACACACACACACACACACACACACACACACACACAGAGAGAGAGAGAGAGAGAGAGAGAGAGAGAGAGAGAGTGTGTACTGTATACCATTATGTACAGTGTAAGCTGTTGCTATAGCAACAACAGGGCGCGCATGTCTCTAAACCTATTATTTGAGTTACAGTCGGAACTACTGTCAATACTGCCAAAGTTGCAGCTACAGACAATTAATCAAATCAAAACAATCAGAATGGAGAAAAAAAAACATAAACACGTTTTGCACTCAGTAAGTAAAGCAGCCTGACACAGCGAGGAGAAGTGATGTAAACAGGTCGGAAAAGAACAGCGTGTCCAGTATGTTTTCGTTGCTCCATGCACCAAACTGGACCTGGAGAACCAGCAGTGATCGAACGGTTCCTGCAACCGAATTCTTACCGGATTCATGCAGCTTCTTTAGACGAGTGAACGTGTTCCAAAGCTACAAATCAGGCAGCATGAGAAACCCGTGCACATCCTGAAGAGTCTTCAACAGTCAGGGGTTTGGATCCCTCACGGAAACCACGAAGAGGAGGAAATAAAAACACTGCGTAAACAAACACCCACGCGAAAGAGTTCTGGATAATCCGCACTCACAAAAGCCTCCTAGAGAAAGTGACACGGCGCAATCCTGGCACTGCTCTCCGAACTCCAGATGAGCGCGGGGGAAAGCCAGAAAGTCACCATGACTAAGCATTGCCACGCGGAACGCCAAAATAAAAGCTGCCCTGCATCCCGCGCCACTTCCTCCTACCCCCACAGGTTTATTTTATTCCCACACATTTCACAAACACACAGAATTCACTATACAACAGATGTATGGCCGGATAGTCAACTAATTTATATTCAGGTGTTGTGCATTATACACCGCAATCATTATCTTGACACGCTCCTCGCACGAGTGTGCGAGGCCGCATAGGACTTAAGAGAGCCCTCGAAAATGGCGGGTGCATGACGTCACTCGAAATGGCGGCGCTTTAATAAACAGCGTTTAATAAACAAGGCCAAATTGAAGCCTTTTTAAAACGTTATAAATATGCGTTAATAATATTGAATTGCATTAAAATATCCAAAGCACATAGCGGCGTGTAGGGACAAGAATTTGTAAATAAGGCTGACTATAAGTTAGCCAACAAAGAGGACTTTTATATACAAGCAAAGAAACAACAAAAAGAGAAAGAGAAACGCACTCGGACACTTTCACTTTCTATTTTTTATTATTGGGCAGCGGCCCGTCAGCTGTCAATCATTTGCACATACTACGTTTAATTTGGGAACATAGTGATTTATGTATATGTATTCAATAGTGATGTCTTAAAGTGTTTCATTTTTTACAAACTGTAACTGACAATTTATTACTTTAAGTGTGATAGTAGTTCAAATGCTATGTGTGGAGCTCACATTTACACGTTAGCGACACTATTATA
The DNA here is from genome assembly GCF_014805685.1 of Silurus meridionalis. NCBI lineage: Eukaryota > Metazoa > Chordata > Actinopteri > Siluriformes > Siluridae > Silurus > Silurus meridionalis. The sequence continues at coordinate 5,038,736 of NC_060884.1, read as the reverse complement.
CTTACATTTGCCACTGAGCATTAGAGGGTCTTGCTCAGGGGACCAGCAGAGGCAACTAGCGATGCGACGTTCATGAACAATTCATTTATTTTGAATAATGTGACTCAGTCTCAAAGAGCGATTGGTACTGTATGAGGAAGTCTGGTGTGTCAGAGAAGTATGTGAGGGTGGTGCAGGACATGTATGTGGTGTGACAGCAGTGAAGTGTGCAGTAGGAACGACAGACTGGTTCAAGGTGGAGGTTGGACTGCATCAAGGATCGGCTCTGAGCCCTATCCTGTTTGCAGTGGTGATGGATAGGTTGACGGACGAGGTCAGACAGGAGTCTTCGTGGACTATGATGTTTATGGATGATACTGTGATTTGTGGTGAGAGTAGGATGCAGGTTGAGAAGAGCCTGGAGAGGTGGAGGTATGCACTGGAGAGAAGGGGAATGAAAGTCAGTAGGAGTAAGACAGAGTACATGTGCATGAATGAGAGGGAGGGCGGAAGAGTGATTCCTTCATTTTCTACTGGACACGCATGAGCAAAGCTTGGCAAAATCAACGTAGGTTATGCACAGAAAACAGTAGTTTACCTCTCGACTCTTCCAGTCCGAGTCATTCAGTCTTTTATCACGTGACTCCCATAAACACTATGCCGTGACATTAAGAAAACAGAATTAAGTAGTTTATCTCGTGAGTCCTCTGGTCCGAGTCGTTCATTCTTTCATCATGTGACTCCCATATACGCTATGCGGTTATATATACATATATAAATGATTGGAACTACAGTCGAAGATCATGTATATAGACATGCTGGGGATTTGATTAATAAAAATTTTACTTATATTGTTTCTGATCAAAGGAACAAAATTAAAAAAGATCAATGATCCAAGTCACCAAAATGATCCGATCTTTCCATTAGTGGCATCTTGGTAATGCTGGGATTTTACCCAGTCCAACATCTTAACTACTAAGATACCACTTCACTGAAGATCTGCGACATAAACCACTGAGATACCACATTCATGAAGTTTAGACAGTATCAAGCAGAATCAAAAACCTCTGTGCCGGGTAAAGAGGACTTTTATATTAAAGGAACAACAACAAGTAAAATAGGTAACCCAGCCATTAGGGTTGCACAAGCCAGTGCACTCTTAGTGGTGGTCCCAAGCCCGGATAAATAGGGAGGGTTGCGTTAGGAAGGGCATCTAGTGTAAAACATGTTCCAAAATCAAATATACAGTTCATGACTCAGAAATTCATACTGGATCGGTCGAGGCCCAAAGACCAAAGAGAAGGTTTATGGATGTGGTAGGGGAGGACATGCAGGTGGTTGAGTTTAAAGAGGCAGAAGTAGCGAACAGAGTAATGTGGAGACGGATGATCCTCTAATGGGAGCAGCCGAAAGAAGAAGAAGAACAACGACAAGGGAAAGAGGATTTCACTCACACTTTCTCTTTCTCTTTCTTTTTTTTTTTTTTTTTTTGCAGCAGCCTGTCAGTTGTCAATCATTACCATACAATAAGTTTAACTTTGAAAAGTATTCTAATATAAAAATATATGTATGCAATGCTTAGGTGTGTAGAGGTTCATCTTTTCCATTAGTAGTCGGTGTGGGTGCAGGTTTTCATTCCACACAATCAAGGTTCACACCTAATAGTCATTCATTGTCTGGAATGAAAACCTGCACCCACACCAGCCCTTTGTGAAAAAGATTGGACACCCCTGTCTTAAAGAGTTTCATTCTTTTAATACTGTAGCACAAATTATTACTTTGGTGTAAGTTCTTACTGTGGAGCTCACGTTTTTCATTCACATTTTCAACATGGTGGAGACACTATTAACCAGAGAAACTTACATTTACCACTGATCATTAGAGGGTTAAGGGTCTTGCTGAGGGGACCAGCATCTGAATGGTGCTGGGCTTTGAACCTTCCGATCAGAAGTCCCACATCTTGACCACTAAAACCATTTCACTGGAGATCTGAGACATGAATCATTGAGCTACCACCTCCCCGAAGCTGAGACAGTATCAGGTAGTATGAAAGAGTATTAAGCATTCTCTGTTTCCACATAATAGGTTTAACCTTTTAAAATATGTATTTAAAAGTGCTGTTAAGGCCAAGGAGTAGGATTTTAGTGGTGTTGGGTTTTGAACTCAAGATCTTCCAAATAGAAGTCCAACGTCAGTACAACTGAGATACCGCTTCCTGCGGATGAGACATGAACCACTGGCATACCTCCTCTGAAGAGGGTATCATGATTAATTATATCTAATTTAAGATACCTTCGAATGAATCAAAATCTTTCTAGGATCTTAGATTTAGGCTTTTCTTGTAAACATTTCTTCAGAAAATGGCAAGAACTGTAGGCGGGGAAACTGTGGTGAGTCAGGTCTATCAGGAAATCTATATAATTCTCTTGTATTTTAGCTCAGGAATGATCCAACGTCAATACCACTGAGATACCATTTCATGAATCTGAGACATTAACCACTGAGATACCACTTCCCTGATGCTAAGATATGAAGGTATAATGCATTTGAAGAGGGTCTCACGAATTGATTATAACTAATTGAAGATACCTTTGAATAACCGTGATGTGGTGAATCAAAATCTTTGTAGTCTCTTAGATTCAGGTTTTCCTTTAAACATTTCTTCAGAAAATGGCAAGAACTGTAGGTGGGTGAACTGTGGTGAGACAGATATTTAAGGAAATCTGGAAAAATGCATTTGTATTTTAGCTCAGGAGTGGTCTTACTGTTTATATTTTGCATGTAAATTATTCTCCAAATTTGTGCAAACTTAAATAAGCTTGAGTTATTTTTTATATCAAAGGTAATACAGTGGAATCTCGATACTCGCAACCTCGATAGTTTGCAACTTTTTATTTGGAAACGGATTAAGAGTAACTCCTGGAAAATTTTGATAGTTCGCGAGAAGCCGCAAGAGGCTCGAAAGTTCTGAGTAACATTTTCAAGTTTTAGCTTGTACTAATAAATGACATAAAAATGTTTGAAAAACTATTTTATTATTGTATTAAAGTAGTAAATAAAACATGTATGATAAGTGATTCACAATTTTTGTTGTGTTTACAGTACTTTTCTGGCAATTGATGCACTCGATGCTTTGTGTTACAGTGATTCATCAACAATATGAAACATAGTGTAATGTAGAATGTTAAAAGTAAGATTTGGTTGTTAAGGGACATAACAGGCAACTATTATTACTATTTATGACTATTATAACTATTTATACCATAATGTTACTGTATGAAGTTCTGAGAATAATTTCAGCTGTGTGTATTTATTTTATTTACAATTTTCTGTCTGTAAACCCATAATGTGAGTTTAAATGTATGAACTCTTATGTGTTACATTTGCATACATGCTTAGACATGTTTCTCAAATGCTTGGTTGCATGAATTGAACTTTTCAGGAATTACACCTTTCAGGTTTGAGCAAGAAATTCCCAGGCAGGTCTCAGTGTTTCTTTAAAACAGCAGTGCAGTTTTTTTCATCTGAATTCTGACTCATCTAATTTATGATGGCATCTACAATCGCTATCAAAGCATGTTTTGCACAAAAGGGTTTGCTGAACACTTCTTATTTAGGAACAGGGGTTGGACACAGTCAGGTGCAAATTGCTACATGTCAGTTGTGTGATTGATTGCTAAAGAGGGTCAACAGTTTCATTAAATATGATGAATTTCTCAATTTGTCAGGTAGACACATGCCCATGTAACAGAAATGACATTGCAATAGCATAGTAACGCAGAAGATTTTTAGATACAGTCTTGAGGTTACACATCAAACACTCAATAACAACAATGATCTACTAGTAAAATAAAGCCTTATAAAGTTTTATTGGTGGCTACATAATAAACAAGATGAAATACACTACACAGTACACTTTAGATGGGCATACAGTGCTTGTCAAAAGTTTGGAAACACTTAGTCTTTTGTGATTTTTGAGACACATGCATATTCCATTTGTTTATATAAAACAAACTAGGTGAAATGCAACCAAAAGAACTTAGGTGGAGAAAAGGAGATAAGATGGAACATGGAGGTTGAACCTTCAATTTATGGGGTTGTTTTGGAGTAGTAAAGGTTCTGAAGTCCCATATCAGAAAAAAACTCAACCTCATAATGCATAAGGTCAAGAAATCAGTTTTGTGAGTACAGTTTTCCTCCAATTTTCTTCATTTTTGGACAAATTAAATGTATATTTTTTTTAACCCGTATACATTTTTGACCAATTGTGTTAAATGCAGATCAGTTCAAAACTAATCCTTCATTGTATCTTTTAGGGGTCATGGTTCACTGTGGTGAGTTGTGTTATTTATGACTGACACACTTTTACACTCTTTTTTACAGCCTCTGGTGGGCTAAGATATGTAGGGCAATGCCTATACCAGATGTGCAGACAGGGCGGCTACACTTCCTCCAACATCCTTCTCATAACCGTTATAGCTTTTGCCTCTGTTTCATTATAAACACGCAGCAAATACAACTTCTGTATATTGAACTGTTTTTTTCCAGACTTGCTGATGTGGTGTTTAAGGTATGACAGCAAGGTGACACTAAAAGAAAACATCAAATTTCTTTTTATTGTAGGCATAATTGCAAAAATATTCACATAATTTAACACCATTTAATGTTCAAAAATAGAAAAACATTCTACAGTTATAAGTACAATAAAAATACATTGTAATGACAAAAAACTGTACACAGTGACACATCTTGCTTGTACTGTAATAGGAAATACATTCTACACACATCATGGTCATTTGAAATCAGTGGCAAGAGGAATATTTACATGTGCATGAATTATAAAGATGTGGCAACATTTATTTTAAGCATGAAATACCACATGCTTTGTGAATGCTATTCTGATGCGAATGCTAACTTCCCTAGATTTTATCGGTTTGTATAAGAAGAGAAAAAGCATGGATTCTTATTGTACAGGGTGACTTGAATTGAAAGTCTGTTTAGCTTACTTTAAAGGCTTCTACATGCCGGACTGGTCTCTACTGACTACTGAAATTCTGAACCTTGCAAAATAATAATTTAAAAACCTAAAAGTAATATCCTTACGCAAGCATATTTCCTAGTGCTTCTAAAAGAAAGCCTCCGTCCACTTTCAATATTTTTCTTATCTGATTTTTCAGATATCTGGCTGTTTCACACAACTTCAAACTTGTAATTCAATCACTTCACCTATATCCTACTTGCTTATTCTCCTCACTGAATATGGTAACTTTTCTGACTCAAGGTATCTCAATTTACAAAACAGTGATACAGGTTTAAAGCCAGTGTTTGTAAAGCAGTCAGATTTTGTGGATGTCAATGACAATTCCCCCCCCCCCCCCCCCCCCCCACCCCAGCCCCTTCACATCTGATATCAACATCGAGGCATACCTGGTTTACAATTTAAGCACCTTTTCTGAGCCAAGACTTGTTAAGTCTGATGCCAAGTTTATATTTTAGTCCCACTCTGTTTGAACCTGGGCATGCTCTGACTTTTGTTTGTTTGATAGATGCTGACAGTGCAGTTTCTCACGCTATCTGCCTTTTGACATGTCAAAAGACTTAAGCAGGAAACTTATCAGAGCTCCTGTTTGGCCTGTAACTGCTTGTTCTGAGAACCCTCAAGTGTTTATTTAATTCTCAAAGAGTGCTAGTAGTTTCAGGCAATCTCCAGTGCTTTGGCACCAAATTTCAGCACAATCAGTCTTCACAGTTTGACTGGTTTGATGTTTGTGTTGATTCGAATTGGGGAGGATGTCCCGTTCCCAGAGGAGATGGTAGTCTCGAAACCCCGGTGAATGTTTGTCTCAGTTTTGCTTAAGCTACACTCCAGGAAGGGTACTCCGATTTTCTTAACCTGGCCATCTTCAGTGATCAAACAGCGCTGACAGAGTAACTTAATAATGGCCTTGCGCATGTCCTTACTCGTCAGGGTGTATATAATTGGGTTAATCAGGGAGTTGATCATGGCGACCCCCAGGAAGTAGTCCGCCTTGAACAAGATGGGGCATGCACGAGTTTGGCATACAAAGTCCAGCAATAAAAGCAGGAAAAGTGGCAGCCAACACACAATGAAAACCCCAAGGACAATAGTAACCGTCTTTAGCAGGGCCATGTATTTCTGTGAGCGGCGTGCCATACCCTTGCGCCGTATGCTGCCCAACCTTTTTGTATTTCTTTTGACTGTGTGAAAAATGCGTCCATATAGCACGACAATGGCCAGAAGGATGACAATGAAGACGGTGACGCAGAACAGGACGTAGCTCTTGGCATAGAGTGGAAGCACAGTGGAGCACAGTTCTAGATTATGCATGCAGTTCCAGCCTATGATGGGGAGCACACCAAGCAACACAGCTACAGCCCAGCTCGCACCAATTAAGAGGAACATGCGGTTGCGCTTGGTGCCATGATAGGGCTTCATCTTTACCATGGTGATGTGACGCTCAATGGCGATTGCCAAAAGACTGATGACTGATGCAGCGAGTGTGATGAAGACTCCACCCTCCCTCAAAAACCAAAGCAGAGGGGTCAAATTAAGAGTGTTGGGCCCTGACATGATAATATTGACCATGTATGTGAATCCGGCCAGCAGATCCGATAGAGTCAGGTTGCCAAGTAAGTAATACATGGGCAGATGAAACTTCTTGTTTTTCCATATGGCCACAAGCACAATTGTGTTTTCCACAACAATAAGCATGCAAATGATAAGGAATGTGATTGCTTCTGGTTTGAGCCCATCTTTGTATCTGTCCTGTTTCAGTTTTCCTGTGTAATTATAATGCTGCTCAATGACATTTTTGTTATGGTAATCAGCATAAATGTTCCAATCCATTTTCTGAATTTTTATGCTGGATTAGTTTATAATAGTTCTTTGTCTGGTCATCGTGCAAAAGTGGCTCAAAGAGCTGTTTTTGCTTTGTTTTATTTTACCCAGCGTGTCCATTAGCTGACTTTGTACTGTATAAATTCCTGTTTTGCAATAGCATAGGTAGTGTTTTCCGATATTCTCCACTAGAGTGCAGAAGAGAGCAACTCTGGTTTCCAGGCTCTGCTTAAGTTTCCAAAGCCCTGTGCTGCCAAAACAAAGAAAAAATAAATAAATTAAATTAAGTGGATTCATGTATAAACTCAATTCTAGTGTGTATTTGAGAAACAGCAATCAAGTCACTATGGATCAATTTTACTTGGCCTACAGTAGGCTATTCCATTAAGAGAATACTAGGATATGACAATGCATCATAATGCATGCTCGAGTTTTTAAGCTACTGTAAATGAAGAACTGGTCTATTTAATTATACACACGAATAACAATATATATTGTCTAATGAAAATTAATAACAATTAGTGGCATTAAAAATAATTTGCGTTAACGCATTAATTTTAACCGCCTGATATATATATATATATATATATATATATATATATATATATATATATATATATATATATATATATATAACACACACATATATATACACGTATATATAAATAAATGAATAAATATATAAATATATCTCAGAGCTGCCAAAATTAACGCGTTAATGCAAATACATTTTAATGGCATTAATTTTGATCAATTTTCATTAGACTTTTGTTTTACTGATGCGGCAATTCTTAAATCAAGTACCAAAATCCGGGGTGATGCACACATCCGGTCTGTTTTGTCTAAATGAAGAACGGGTCCATTTTAAGTACAAGTACATTTAGAACAGATAATATTGTTTTATATATATATATATATATATATATATATATATATATATATATATATATATATATATATATATATAAAAATAAAATTCTTATCTGTTCTAAATGTACTTATACTTGAAATGGACCAGTTCTTTATTTAGTTTAAAAACCTAAGCATGCACTCTAAAGATATAACACTCCCTCTTTGCTATTATTTGATGTGCTTATTTGATTTTAGATTAAAATGCTTTCTTTTCAACGGTTTTACTACACGAGCATGCTTCGGGATTTCTTAGCATTCCATTGCCTCAGTCAGACACATGGTAACATTTTAAGATCTCAGGTTACACTCTGAAGTTCACTACCCAGGGATTCCAACAATGGAAAGTGGGGCTGCACAATGCATCGCATGTTAATCATTATTGTGATATTATCAGCCTTCACTAGACATCTTATAAATCTTCAAAGTGCAAGCAAAAGCCTGAAGTACTCTCTAGTCGGTCTATGAAGTTGAGACCAGATGAGAGTTTAGGATGAGCCAAATGGAAGTCTTTTTGTTGCATGACAATTTTGGACCACATCTTATGTAGGACTATAGGTTTCTTATAGAATTTGATTATAGTGTTTATAGTGATTTCATTTACGCCGCAATAATCTTTTTGTCCTGGACTATGTGGATGTTGAAAGGTGCCATTAAATCCATAATTAAACACAAAGTAAATAGTGAATGCATAAGATTGCAATTTTCAGGAAAATTAATTTAAAATTTCTTTATCATATATCATTTAATATCATTCAAACAGCATGGTTAAGGAAATTGTTCATTATTATATATTAATGCATACTCATAACAAACAAATTCATTGGTGGCTATAATCTTATATTCAGTAGTGCCTGTGAGTCTGACATTTACGAAGCATGAGCAAAAGGTTTTACTGCCGTATGACACACAGCAAAACTTACATTATTATTTGCTCATTATGAAAAAAAAAGTGAGAAACTTTACTCACCACAAGAATAATGACTGTAGGTGGGCTGTATCGTGCAGCAATGTTTAGAGAGAAACCCATTCTGATCAGAGTCGAGACAGCCAGGCAGGTCACACGCTAAACGGGTGTAGGCTGGACTTAGTCTCTTTCTCCTCCTTCTCTCTCTCTCTCTCTCTCTCTCTCTCTCTCTCTCTCTCTCTTTAAACCACACTCTTTTCACCCACTCTCTTCTTGCTCTTTGCTTTCTCTCCTTCCATTTAGTGGTTTGCACTGAATGAAGTGAATAAAAATCAACCCACATTTCATACTAACATACTTCAAAAGATAACTAGAATTGCTATGAAACATGTAGCCTAAAGTTTCTGAGGTGTTTCTTTGCAGCTGGTAGCAACATTTTCTCATTGTCAAAGGAAATTAAACATAAGCAAATTTCCATGTATGCAACATCAGCCAAAAAGTCCAATGTCTGTTGATTTTTAAATTAAGTTTTGCACTAGAGCACTGGAGCTAATTTAGTTAAACCAAAGACATGCAAAAGACCAGCAAAATGCATGGCAACTAATTTAATTTGCTTTTTTTAAGACATCACACAGCAGAAATGTTGTGGCTGATATGACTATGTTTTGTGGAAGAAGAAAATGGTTTAGGAATTTTTCAGCTAGTCAGTCAAGCTAATCAGTCAGGCAAATAGTAACATTTAAGTTGCTCGTTGCTTGAAAATCAGTGGGGGGCATCAGGGCCAGCAAAGACTTCTCTGATGGCCTAAAAACAAAAGTGGATTCACTGACTTTTACAATATCTTTCCCACCAATATATATTCACTTATTCCCAATAGTCTTATCTCTTGTTTTAATAGCTTTTCTCCCAGTTGTGCTGCTTCCAGTAGTGTATGTTAAAGTTTCTATCCATTCAAATTTCAGCCAACATGTGTTGCCAGGGTCGAAGAAATCTGCCGTGAGGCCTTTAGAATCAACAGTGCAGGCACCTGTAGCATAAAGTACAAATTAATAAAGCTGTTTCTTTAACCAATCAAATTCGAGTTGGTGACAATGGAGCCACCTAGCAGGCATACAGTAACATCATTTTCATGTCCTTTGATGGTCAGAGAGGAAACTAGTTACAGCTAGCAAACTGCATTTGTATCAAATTGGAAAAACTCAAATATATTCGTATCAATTTTATAGCACATTTTTCCTTCCACAATAGCTGACAGAAGAGAAGTTGATTTGGTGGCAGATATACCTACAAGGCCATTTATAGGTCATTTTTTAAGACTTGCTGCACATCGTAAAGAAAAGTCGGCCAAAACAGTTCTAAACAGTGGTTAAGGTTTTTCAAGAACTATTTATATTTTTGCATTTTCCTTCCTGTAGAATTTGCACAGTTGTTGATTGCAAAGCCGAAAGAAAAAGAAACCGCAAGTGGGACTAAACAGATAGGACTGAAAGTTAAAATGGCACCATATACGTACAGGGCCATAGTCCGTGCAAAGCCGAAAGAATAGAAACCACACGTGGGACTGAACAGATATAACTGAAAGCTAGAGATGCACCATATACATTTTTGGTTGATAAAAGGTTGTCACATTATTATTTACCTTTGTGATTATGATTTAGCAAAATACAAGAGCTATACTCATTCATTATTTAAATCCATGATTGTAGTGTTGCCTAAAAATGTGAAACGGAAAAGTTTTAATATTTCTTTATAGAGTTTTATAAGGGGCCTTTTAGTATTTATATCTGTCTTTCAATCTGCTTATCATTGTGTGGTTTCATTTGTGCGCAGTAACCTTGCCTGTAAATTCAGGTTCAGGCTTGTCGTCATGCTTTCTTTCTCTTTATAGCATGTCTGTATAACGCATCGGTAACACAGCAGTATTTCCCGTTAGGAAACCATATCCCTGTGAGAACCATTACTATAACCTGTGCCTACAAGCAATACCTGTTTACACACCTGTATATGTGTGTGTGTGTGCGCCTGGTTACATTGTGTCACAATCGTCTGATTTGGACATTATTATTCACATTCTAATAAGGTGGATTATTATGTTTATCTAGATAAAGGTTGACTGTAGAGGCTCATGAGCGTTTAAGAGTCAACAGCCGCCCCGCCTGTTTAACCAGTGCATTTGTTGTCCTGAATATTGGTTTGTGAATGCCTTGAAGAAGAAATTCTCCGTAAACCATTTGCATAATAAACTTTTTAGCATGTGAGTTTCATTACTGCAAAGCATTTATTTTGTGATATTAAAGTTTGAGTTTAAACTTCTTATTCTTGGTGTTTTCTCGTTTTGGGTTACAGTTTCCCTTACCCACAATACTGTTCTAATAAAGGCAGCAGTGAGAAAGTCTCCTTTCAGATTAGAATTCAGTACATATGGACCTACAGATTGTTTGAGGATAGTTTCCCTGGTCTTCACTCATCACAGCTATTTGGCTAGGAATGTTTTTACCATTTTGTAGCAACAATAAACAACAACAACAAAAAAGGAGATTTAGCTAGCCAAAAGCAGTACCATTAGAGAAGCAAGCTACACCTTTGATTAGCTTCTTTTGGCATGAGAAGGCCTGGGATAGATTGTCCTGGAGTGTCTCTTTCATTAAACCTTTCCTTATCAGACATAGAAGGAATTCGTGCAGAATCTAGAGCTATCTAGAATCTATAATCATTGTACTGTGTCTAGAATTCCTCACATAATTCTAGAATATTCAAACCAGAGATATGCTGCTTTTGTTGTCTATGCAGGACAAACACATTCTTCAAGTACAAGGTTAATCACCGGTGTCATGGAGACAACTGCATTTCTGTCACTGGCAATGGAACGCAATACAAGCTATATAATACAAGCAGTTGCCTGGCCTGAGCGCACATTTGAGGCCCTTTAGAATGCTTACCTTTGCAGCACTTTTTTAGGCAGGTCCTGACACTGAAGATATGAGCAGGATTTACAAGGGCATCTATAAGGTGACAGGTCTTACAACCACCAAGATTGCTCTCTCACATGAACGTCATCACAGACCAGTGAAAGCAGTTGCAATGCGAGGCAAACATTTCCTTGAGCTATATGCAACCCTAACATTGTTACACTAACTGACTTGGATACCATCCCAGATCTGCCAATCTTGCAGAAGCTAGATGCTTCACCCACTATAGAAGAGTTCAGCAAAACCATTGATTTCCTCACATGTGGAAGGTCTCTGTAAGTGATGGCATTCAGCCAGAATAGTGGGAAACCTGTGCTGTTTCAGCTACTGCACAAAGTACTCTGCCTTGGCTGGGAAGAGGGCCACAACCCCCAGGACGATTCAACTAGAGACAACAACACTTTGTGTTGGAACAAAGGATACCACAGGGTCTGTAATAATTACAGGGGCATCTCCCTTCATAGCATCACCTATGAAGGGGTTAGCTTGTGTCGTCTCTCTCTTGCTAAATCTCCACCTAAATACAATGATGCAGCAGCACTTTATTTCTTTATTATGTGCAGCTACAGGATATCACATTCTCATCTTTACACTTTCATCCATATTTTTTCTATTTTTTGTTCAAGTTAAAATGTTCTTTTCTTTTCTTTCTTTTTTCTTTATATTTTTATTTTATATTTCTCTCTTTTTTTTAAATAATATACTCATAAATAAATTATTGGATGACTTGTGTAAGAAATTTCAATATCATTGCATATGTGGATTTGACCTAATGTCCATAATACTTGTACCATTGCTAGTTGACTTGCTGAATCTTTGTTATAAGGATTTAGTTTTAGGGAAAGAATGGTATTTGTTAAACAGAAGATAAAATCTACCAAAAACTGCCCCCCACTGAAGATAAGTGAAGGAACAATTTCACTAAGCTTCACTAAGTTCTGGATGACATTTGGAGAACTCTTGGCTGATAGTGTGGCTGCACTCTCTTGTGGCCACTCTCAGTTAAAAAAAACAAACTGAAAATCTTGGTCTGACTTATTCAAGGGTCCCTTACCAGAGACTGCCAAACAGATTAACTGATACAGAAATACTGATAACCTTTAATTCATTGAGGAGTAGAGAGCAGGGATTAGGTCTGGCTCCACTCCTCTCACTAGACCTGTATTTGGTGATTGTAGAGTGTCTTACACAAGATACCACAAAGCTCAGACTGTCCCACAACATTAAAGAAAATTAGCTTGTGTGATTAAAACATCTTAAGGTCTTTACAGAAACGTTCTATTATAGGCATAATGTATAAAACATTGATCTATGTCCTCATATAACACTAATAATATACCTAGGTTCTAAAATCCTCTACCTCTAATGCTCATTAAAATGCTCCTGCAGCACTTTAGATTGTTTTTTTTTTTGTTAGCTTCTGTAGTGTTGTGTTCAATGTCCAAATATAATTCTCTATATTACTACAAATGAGAAGTGCAAGCTTAGCGATACTTGGCTTAAAAAAAGTTAATTTAGGGCTAACTTAAGACCAGTTGCTAACAATGTACATTATTTGTGTGTGTTTTTGTTGTTGTAATATAGGTCTTAAATTTCATTCTTAATGGTCTTAAAAAGTTCTTAAAATGTCTTACATTTGACTTTGTGAAATATACAATTCACACACTTTATTCAAATGATTATTAACCTTCTGTGTTTACTTTCATTCACAAGCAGTTACAGGGTACTAGCATGTGCATGTTTAGACAGGAAAACATGTATGATGTGTTCAGTGTATGTGAGTTTTATATTGGAGTCACATGGCTTGAGATGACATGAACAAATTTAATTATCATACATTTTTATAAATAATAAAATCAAGAGTAAATGAATTGTGTGTCAATAATATTAATAAAAAAACATGATACAAATTTAAACTGTAGTTAATTTTACATGTGAAGTTTGTGGAACTTTCCTGTAAGGGATGAACTGCATGTGTATTGTGTATTTAACTTCCATTAGAGAAGTACAACTTCACTAGAATGATCAAAAGCAATTTTTTAAGGTACTACCGAACAATATTGAACTCTAGAGGATTGTAGATTTCCCCATCCTGGTTACATAATTGCTGCAATGTCTTTCTCTCTTTAAAGGATGTGGTTGGAGCTATAGCCTTATTAGAACATCGTTAAAGCACAATATCCTGTGAGAACGAGCAATGCTAGCAGACATCAAAAAGCTAGAGAGGAAAGAGAGCGTGTGTCTCCGGGGATGAACGATTCCACAGATGCTACGAGACCGAACTAACTCTTGAGCTTAGTCTCCCAGTTGATGTTGTCTCTTATTTTTCTGTTTGTGAGCAAGCGGTTTTGCTGCCAACGTATTGCCTTGTGTCTAACAGGACAAAGAAGAACCGTTTGTGATAGCACAGCTTTCCTTCACCAGTAACCGTTTGTCTGAGCCAAACAAAACAAACAAACCGTTTGGTTGTATTGACATGAAGTGTATAATTAATATTGACCTAAGAACTGAATAAACTGCCGGTTAAATGTTGATTGTGAATTAACCTGTTGAACATGCTTCATGTTACTTAGAAAAGGCTCCTTCTCCTAACAAACTATGACACTGCACCTGACTCGTCCACATTGGTCGTGTTTTTAGTAGCCATCCAGTCTGAAAAAATATTATAACTGATATTGTTTCCGATTTGCATTATTGTAGATTTTTCCCTATATTATATAATAAATACTGTATAACAGGATAAAGAGCTTAATGACAATTTCCTATTTATTTATTACTCTGGATAATACCTATACACAATGGTGCCTGTCAAAATATTGGCATGCAGCCTATTGTCAATGTCTTTCTCAATTGTTTTCATTCTTTAGGGCATCTATTTATCTTTTTCCCCTTTTTGCTTGTACACAGATTAATGCACTTTTGCTCCAAAAGCCTTTCATCATTGATGGAGCCTTTCAAAAAGCATACAAGCTGCCAATTCCACAAGCACTAATACACTCCTATACCATCAGAGATGCATCTTTTTGAACTAAGCTCTGATAACAACCCAAATGATCTCTCTCCTCTTTAGTCTGGAGGATGTGGTGTCTATGGTTTCCAAAAACAAATTAGTATTTAGATTCGTTTTAAAGGATAAAGAACTTCATGCATTTTTTAAAATTTATTTCATTGTACCTTACTTTCTTGAATTAACCTTTACATACTGACATTGGATCAGTTTTTGCTGATACTAAATGAATTGAATGAAAATCATTGGAGAAAGACATTGTCAGTGGCTGGGTGCCCAATTTCTTTTTACTCGCACTATTGGGTGTAATTATTAACCAGAATCAGGCCAGACTTCTTCTCAGTCCATGTTGTTTATGTCTTCACAGTGATGTTAAATTCTAAGCAATAAAACTTGCTTAGTTTGTAATAGGATCTGCTCATAATTTAGATAATTTAGACAGACATACCAATGATAATATGAATGACGTTATATTATCTTCCACCAATATGGAGCTTATTAGTTTCCTAACTAAATTAATGCCCCAGTCAGGGCTTGCTGTATCTGTCTGACCAGGTTCAGAGAACACTAAATATTACGTAGAGAAAATAGTGTTTAAAAACATTGTTAGTTATTAGTTATATTACAAGATAAGTACCTGTGTTCAGCTTAAAATGTATGTTTCATAAAATATATTTATTTAATGATTAAATTCAGTGGAATGAATGTGTTCACAGACTGGGTCTGAAAAAGTTGACTTAGCGAGACTGTATCATAAAATCTAATGTCAACCTTGTATCATGTAGTGGACCGTGATTTAAAAAATCCCTTTTGTATTCTAATGTCTCTAATTTACATAGTTACTGTATCGGGAATGGGTAATGTGGAAGTTACATAATACCAACAACAACAACAACAATAATAATAATAATAATAATAATAATAATAATAACAAGAACAACAACAATAATAATCATCATCATTACCATCATAATCATAATCATAAAAATGTCATTTATATAACACCTTGAATAAATAAATAAAAATAGAGATTTTACAGCCACAACTTAAATATAGTTTCTACTGAATGAATTCGACCTACATAATTGACTCCATGCTTCATTCATTTTAATAAAGGCTCCCTTGTGTATAATAAGTTTTAACACCCCCAAAATGTGGTTATTATTCAGTCAAGCAACACTCTTTTTCTCTTGACCTCCTCAGCCCCCCAGACTTCAGACACACACACACACACACACACACACACACACACACACACACACACACACAATTCCTCCCTGCTGATAAGTGTTCAGACTGTGTCACAGGGGCCGAGATAAACACCACATTCCTCAGCCGACTGTTACCACTTTGGATTTTGTGCGTCACTCTCGTTCTCTCTCTACTCAGCGCGTCTGAAATGGTGGCCTCATGTTTCATGCGCCGCTCTTTGCCATCCGGATAGCTAGTGGACCAGTACCAGAATTGTATTGCATGACCTAAGATGGTCCGATCATTATGACATTTTTTTTTAGCATGAGCACATTGACTCTTTGAAGCCATGCATGAACGATTTATGAGGGTTTATTTTTCTACATTGCGGTTTGGGGTGGACTCTCGTAACGGAGAAAGGAAGAGGCAGTGATGTGATAATATAAGAAGGGGGCAACTTAACTGCACTTATAGCTTTACTGACAGAAAGAGAGAGAAAGAGAGAAAGAGTGAGAGGAGTTGTAAGATGATTCCTTTTGTGGGTACGAGAAGCATTTGTGAGCGCTGACTCATGTAAACGATCCCCATTCATCAGGAAACCAATGCTAGGTTATCCTAATTACGTAGATAACACCCTACAGGGAGACCGATTGAGACAGACGGAAGACGTCGGTTATGCTAAAGGTCATCCGCTGTACTCAAACTGAAACCCACCTTTAATGATATCTGACATGTCTATTGTTTTCCTGTTCTTGCTGATTTTCTT
Organism: Silurus meridionalis; assembly: GCF_014805685.1. Lineage (NCBI taxonomy): Eukaryota > Metazoa > Chordata > Actinopteri > Siluriformes > Siluridae > Silurus > Silurus meridionalis. The sequence continues at coordinate 5,022,149 of NC_060884.1, read as the reverse complement.
TTCTGTGCATTTTCTGTGCACTCTGTCTTACTGGGTAGAGAAAAAAGGGGAAAAAAGTTTTGGTGTGCATACTGATGGAAGTGGTTCCTTCATAAACAGTGTATGTGGTTCTATTTCAGAAAAGCATGCTTGACTGCATAATCTAAGTACTGAAAGAGATGGATGTCAATATTAATACAGCCTTGACAGCCTTCAGTGGTTTTGGCTCAACTTAAATAGTATGTTGTAAACCCGTTTTCCAATTGTTTTGAATTGTTTACCTATTCAATTAAAAAAATTATCTGTTATATCTTTCAGCTGTGTGGTACCACTTATGTAGTTACACAAGTGAGTGATTTCAACTAATGAAACATTATTTATGAGGGCAGGGTGCACCGTCACAGCTTTTAGCTGCAACAAACATAGTCAACACTCTCAAAAGAAACTCGAATGAGAGCCATCATCATTAATTTTTAACAGGAACTTGCAATGTTCCCTGTGGAACAACACATCCTTAATATATTTACAACACATTTTTGAACAATCGTGTTCATTAAACATGTGCACTATTCTATAGTAAACACCACCTCCCTTCAGCAGCATATACATAATGGTAATGTTAGCTGGTTGGACAACGTAGCCAAATACTTTCCGGGTAGTTGGTAGTTAGCCGTTTTGCTCAAGGTAGCTACTTAGCTACATAGCTATTTTTTGAAAAGGAAAAAATAGCTTTGTAGCTAGCAAATAGCTAGCAAATAGCCTTACACATCACCCTGAGTGTTAAATATAGGCAAGAACTCAACTTGGATATTTTTTACTACAACAGGCAAGCTTGTCTACCTCAAGCTGGCTAGCTAGTCTAGCATAAAATATCTAACCAATGGCTTATCTGTACATCTTTTCACAGGTTGAATGTTGACCTGTTTAACGGTGATCATCATCATTACAGATAATACTGTTTAAAACTTTCCGGAGAAATTAAGCCAGCGAATCTTCAGTTTCTCAGCATTATCTGTGTGGTAATTCACTCTATTCTGTTTATCTGATGTATACTTTTATTTCAGAAAATATTTTACACGCAGGCCTACTCTTTCACTCTGCCATTTCTGCTATTCACTGCTCTCAAAAGCTCTGTACTGTATGTTGTTGTTGTTCACATACATAACACATATTACTGGTGATAATATGTCTTTTTTTCGTAGTGTGGTATACATTACAATTCCACATCCGAAGCTGTAATGAGTGCTTCTGCTGATTATGATCATTACGAGCTGTAAACTTTTTGCTGATAACTCTGAGGTGACGATATGTTATGTCACATTCTAAACATACACAACCAGAAAATGGCAGTAGATCCAACAGTTGAAAACTTTTAGGAATGTCATGTTAGAATTTAGTAAGGACTATAAAGAAATTCAGGACATGTTTTATAGGAAAGAAATGATGATGGAAAGTTGATATCATATAAAGATGTTTGGAATTTATTCATCAGCTAACATTATATTTACACGTTTATAGTTAATGTTAATGTTAATATTGTGAATTTTCCTGAAACTTTCTGTCTCTAATGGCTAATTGACACCTGATGAAAGTTATTTCACAATGATTAGTCATCATCATAGGCATAATCTTTTGTGTCTTCTGTGCAACTGAAACTTGTAGCATGTAGCAGAATTCTTCCGTTTTTTTCAGCTGAACACTCTGTGTTCTGAGCTCACTGATAAGCTTTGTCATTCTGTTGGGCACTAAGGAGTGCACATACCCCGATACATGCGTCACAAAAGAAGGAGTAGCAGCGTGTGTATATGTTGTGTGGTTGATATGTGTGCTAGCTGAGTCAGTGCATTGTAGATAGCACTTTGGGCTAATTTGTTGTGCTCTGGAAAGTGTCATCATATGCTTGCATCATTTGCCAACCTTCTCATGGCTTTTGGCATTCCTCTCTCCAAATGAAATGAAAACAGCAGTAACGAGTTAAATGAGTGCCAGACATCGGCAGCATGTTTGGGACCTTCTGTTTATAGAGCTAATTTGTAAAGCCTGCAAAGTCAAATTTATGAAGCTGATGCAATAAAGCTTAAACCGGTTTTTCCCTTTTCCCCCATGACTGTGATATTTGTTTTTCATCAAAAATGTATGCTGCTTTTGCAAAATGAGTCCGTAGTGAAGCGTGAAGTGTGTGGAAGCAGCATAAAAGCCACCAGGTCCACTGATATTAAAAGAAAAAAGAATTTTTTCGAATAATCAATATTGTTATTATTAAATAGAAATTTTAGCATGTTAAATTAATCTGTGGATCTATAAATAAATTCAGAAATATATGACTTTTAAATTGCATTCAAAATTGAGCAGAAATCATTTTTAGCATGCAGGCTCCAAATGCTTAGCAACAGATTCTTGATTTCTTAACAATGTTGTGTGTAATAATAAAGAAACAGTATATTTCTGGAGGTTTGCAGCTTAATTTGGGCAACCCAATGATCCTTAACCAATCTAAATCAATAGTTTACACTTTCACTTTATCTCTTTATGTATGCTGACAGAATGTACAAATTTGTAATTTTTCTTCTCTTGCTCATTTTCTTCTTTTTCTTTTTTTTCTATCTACGTATTTATCCATATCACTTCAAGAAGTACAAATATAGTTTTCCTGCCCAAACCAGCAATTTCATAACACTGATATGTACCGGGATTCCGACTTCAATCAGTCACTGAACCTCACCTGATCCTGAAACGTACATCACATGACTGTTTGCACCTTCTTCACGTTTCAGTTTAATTAATACTAAGAGGCAGGTCTTGCACAGCACTTACTGTCTATCTTTTGTCTTTTGTGGTTGCTGGTATTGTTGTTGTTTGTGACACATACTATGTTTCTTTGCCTTGCTGTTTCTTTGTTTCCTTCATAGCCTTTATGTTTTTTTTTCATTTGCAAGAAGCAACATCTGCACTAGCATTGTTTGTTCTGTACTACTCTTAACTTAACTTCATCCCCCTTTCACTGTCTGTCTAATGAGGTCCAATTTGGAAAAGCAGCTTTTTAGGATTTCCAGCAAACTAGATCTTTTTATGTCTCCATTTTGGACTAAACATCATGCCTGAATCTGATACTTGTTTGGTTTGCAAGTGGTTGTATTTTTTTTTTTGGTATGTGATAATTCATTATTATGGGCTTTTGATCATTGTTGTAGCATTTCACAGTGTCAAAAACTACCTGCAGTAAACACTTGTAGATGCAATCATGCAAAAATTGGTCTATGCTTTCACTTTAAATGATGAATGTGCTGGCATCACACTGTTAACATGCATGACTTAAAAATGTACTGCAGTTTCAACAGCGCTGAGTGCTTAATAAGTTTAAGAGTGTGTAATGAGTAAGAAAAAAAAGTGATGATGTAGTTTCGATGGTCAGTACAACCTTCGATTCTCCTACCAGAAACCAAAAATCAGTTTTAGAAAACAAACTTTACTTTTCATTTACAATGAACTTTATGTTACTTTTAATGCAATGCACTTAATGCAATGTACTTTAATTACAAATACCACAGAAGTCTCCATTCACTCTGGATACGAAGGATATTTACTGTCTTTTGTCTGCACTAAGTTGCACACAATGAACTTTATGTGGCCAGGACAACTCTATGCTGTGTAATGTAACTCTATGTTGTTTTATGAAGCACCTGGGTTCTGGAGAAACGTTGTCTCATTTCAATGTGTACTGTGTCAGCTATATATGGGTGAAATGAAAAAAAAAGAAAAACTTTTAACGCTGCATGTTTTGCCTACAGGAAAGCATAGAGCTAATCTTCTCAGCTGATCAGAACCAGAGTTGGAGCTTCTTATCTCCAGTGGTCTGGGCAGCCATCTGAAACAATGCAAATCAAACTAGACTGATCTGATCAACTGATAGCTGTCATGAGTCAATACACATGTGAGGGTGAGATGAACTTTGACCCTCGCCTAATTGATTTGCTTAGACTCATCATTATGTAAGAACAATAGTCCATTCAGTAGTCCTTTAAAATTACAAACATGCCAAGCCAAAAGGTTTCAGTGTGCCCTTCAATTTAATTTAAAAAAATAATAAAAAATCAAGATCAAGTCATATTTCACTCCACTTCAACCCTTAGCTGCCACTGAAGACAACTTTAAGTCTATTTCTCTCACATGTCATGTCATGGAATAAAATTGCATCATGGCTATAATTATACAATACCAGTAAATCAGGTTCACCATTTTTAAAACTTTGTATGGAATTGTTATGGAAATTTCTGGGGGTTTATCCAATAAAGCTCTTGATCCTTCGCAAGTAAAAATTAAAGAGCAAAAGCACATCAACTTAAACAATTCCATGAGGAACAGACAACAGATACAACAGATACCGTATAATGGCTAATTTCTTATAGTAGATGAACCTCAGAGAGCTGTGCAATAGCTCGTAACTCCTGTTACTCCTGTCAAGCTTTTTGAGCCACAGAATCCATAGAAAGCTATAACAGTTTAATTTAATCGAGTAGTAATAAAGTGTTAGACAGGATAGATGGGCTTGAGTTGCAAACAAGTCCATCTATAAAGTGCAAAGTTCTTTTCATACCACACAGGAAATAACCAAGAAAATGTGCGAGGCTGACACAATGCACACATATTACATACATTTTCATTGTAATCGTGCAGACAAACAGCCTTAAACACAGTTGCATGCTTTCCTTCTTCCTAATGGTCTGTTGGTTTGTGAATTTTTAAATGATATCTTTATATGCCACTGACCTAAAATATTTCCTTCGTATGAAATTCTTATTTTACAGTCTTCCTGTCACACATTCATTTGAATTCATCCTCACACTCTTTTGCTGCCAGATGAGGTCTCTTCCCAGCATGGCTGAAACTTCATGTTATGTTTGGAGCAGTGCTGCTTCGTTATTTTGCAGGAGATGTTTTTCTCCGGTGAAACTAGAGATATTTGGTGAATGGTCCATTCCCAATGTGCTAATGTGGATTTATTTTCTTTCCATCACCAAATCCCTGTGTAAAATGTATTAAAAACTTCCATCTAAGGCTTAAGGTCCCAAACAGTCAAAAACAAAGAAGGAAAAAATGAGACTAAGGGAACTAGGAAACTTTTAAGGGAACAACTATTTATCATTTTAGGGTGTTAACATAGTACAACATCTGCTGTTCCATTAAAAGTGATTAAAAAGGGTGTCACATTTCCTATGCTTTGCTTCACAAACTGTACATTGAGCTGAAAGAAGCTGAGAAGGATACTTTTTTCTTACATAATTTTTTTTTAAATTAATTTTAAACACCTTAACCAACATTAGAAGGGAACAGGGGAACTGTAGCTGGACAGATTACAAGGAGAAGTGTGTGAGAGTGTGTGTTTTAATGGCCCTGATTGGAGTATCAGGGAGACATGAGAAATTTAGTCTGGCTGCTTCCTTGCCAATACAGTCTGTGTGCTAAAAGGTCATAAAGGCTTTAGGCTGTTAGTAGAGCCTTAAAAGCAGAACAACATCACCCATTAATCTGAGTAACCCACGATAAGAGTGCGTCCCTCAAAGTGCTGCTGTTGATCAGATTTCAGGAGTGTCATTTATCCTTGTTTTGTCAGGTTTTCATCTTAGGGTGGTATTCCTGATTCTCTGGAAGTAATTATTGTTCCATGGCCCAATGTGTGGTGCTTTCTCCTTCTCAAAAGCTTCCAAGAGATCAGGCTGCTGTTTCCTCCAAGCACATCACCACCCCTGCAGTTTTCTTTTCTGGCCAAACTAGGTTTAGTTCATTTCCTCCCCCATCAGTAACCCTCTGACTGGAACCAACCCCCTTCTTAAATACAGTATCATAACTTCATCTGGACCAGTTTGATTTGTTCAGATGGTAACAATGGGAAACAGCTGTCAACCTACAATTTGTCTAAGGAATGAGTATGTAATTCAAACTTCATCGAATGACCTCCTACCACTTTTTGGAGACTGGCAGTGAAGCATCCTGACCACAAATCTTAAGGTTCTGAAGCTGCCAGCCGAATGGCTTCATCAAACCTTTGTAGAAAACAAGGATGTAGCCTATTAAAGCTTAGAACTTTAGGCATAAAAAACGGTGAGATCAGCCAGTATGATTGAATACAGAAACCCAGTATTATAGGGGTAGCGTCTCAGTCTCTAGATTTCATCCAGCATCAAGATTGCCTTGATGAAGAAAAAAAATCAAGACCTTTATAAAACACCCTTGCCTGCATTAGCAGGAAGCATAGAACAAAAAGTTAAACAAAAAGAAACTTCCAGTAATAATAGAATCATATATTTTGGCAACAAATAAAAAAATAAATAAAAACTAAACATGCTGTGATTTGCAAAAGAATGATCTCCCTTTCATTTTTTTCTTTAAAAATGTAAATAGACCATAAACATTTGATTTACATAATATGTCTTACATTTGAAGAAACACAGGTTCATTAAACAAAATAAGCAGATATTGTGGTTGCATAATTTTTTATCCCCCTGGGTCAATACTTGATCGGAACAATTACAGCTGTAAGTTTCTGGCATATGTCTCTCTCAGCTGTTAAAAGCATTTATGTAAAAAAATTAATACATAAAAATCTAGCCTTCAGGGACTGTTTAAGCTATGCAACCTTCATTTTTAATAAAATGCAGTATTACTGCATAACTAAAATCATGTGCAGAATGTCTAGTACATTCTTGACATCTCTGTAGTGCTACATTTAGCTTTTCCTAGCGCATGTTTACCCACTGTGTATCATTAGGGTTATTTAGGATGACTTATATGCTAATATGTTTAACTAATTAAATGCTAATATTTTAAACTTAAAATATATGTAAAAAAACGTGTTATCTTATGGATACCCGATGTCAATACTAGCATTCAAACTACAGACTAGAAAACATTTGTGTAGATTTCATTCAACTTTCATAATGTTTAGAAAAGGAAAAGGAAAGGGAGAGAGGGAGAGACTCTTTGGCTTCTTTCAGTTCTGTTTTAATTCATCTAAATTTTTTCATCCTGTCCCACTCGCCCCACAACTACTACCCTCAGGAGTTGTCCTTTTTTTCCAAGCCATTAGTCAGACAAATTGATTTCACAGCTTAAAGAAAAATGCGGACGACTTCATTTAATAAAAAAAACAACCTCCCACACATTTTATAGATATATTGTATGTTTTTATTGCATGACTTGCTTGTTTCTAATATATCTGACTAATAGCCAGTAGCTTTGCTTTCTTGGTGTCTTGTTTTGTTTGTCATCGTCTGGTGACCTCGGGTCCTGCCTTGGTCAAAACAACCAATACACATTTGTACTGTTGTTTTAGCCATGAGAAATGGGTAAGAGAATGTATTAGTATCCAACCATGGCAGAACTCAGATTTTTCTTTTGCATTTCTTCCATATAAATCAGGCTTATACAAACCTGTTTGAGACTAATTGTCTGGTTAGAAGACTAAGCGTGTCAGGCCTTTGACCCTTCACACCCTAGAGCATTCACTGCATTTACACAGTGTGACTCCCACATGTGTCTGTGTGACAGGACAGACAGAGCAGGAGAAATAGATGTAAAAGGAGACTCAGACAGCTTGGTGTTAATGACATATTATATGTCTTTATAACAGTGACTTTACTTTGTTTTTTAAGGACAGATGAGGCAGACGAGGCAGGGTCAACATTTCTGCTACTAAGTGACTTACGATCCTTATTGTTTACTGGAGCCATTTTCTCAACCCGATAAAATATGTGTCCAGTTCCCCTAGGGACATTACACGGCTGGTTCTAGGGGCAATGGGAAAAAAATGGTTGTCTTCTCACTTCTTTGATTTGCTACATTCTCATCTACATTATAGATGTTTGCAGCATTATTTGCACCATCCACAGCAACAGAGTCAAAAAGAGATGCAGGGTATCAGGATGAATCATACATGTCAAAAAGTGCACATACAGCCAGAGATAGAAAGACAGGAAGAGAGAGAGAGAGAGAGCGAGCGAGAGAGAGAGAGAGAGAGAGATTGTGAGGTGAAAACATGCACGATTATCCTGCAGTCGAAAATCATAAAGTAGCTCAGATGCTCAGAAGCAAAAACTGAGGGGGAAATCTCAAATCAATGCTGTCACTTTCACGCTGACAAGTTTCTAAATATATACTATTTTACACAGAATATTTATGCCACAACATAAATAAACAGAGAAGCTGAATAATCTATTGTCTAGTTTCATATAGCACATCCAGTGCAAATGTAAAAGAGCACACTGGACATGTTTTGGCTGAGCTACTACAGCACATTCAGGTTAGGTGTAAATAAGTTAAATAAATGCAGTAAACAAGTAAAAAAAAAAATTGCATTAGATTTCACAGCACTGCAGGATTTTTTATAGGAGTGGAAAATGGCCTTCTTTTCTTTGTGGCTGCTCGAGATCTCTTGATTACTTCCCTTAAACATTTCAAGAGACACCATCTGTGCCATATTGCCTCACACGTGTGGACCTTTAGGCACTCTGATCAACACGAAACCACACACACACACCCACACCCACACACACACACACACACACACACACACACACACACACTTGCATGCTGAGATGAGTTCATGAAGAGTGGGTAGAGTGTACATTTTGTTTAGACTGGAGAATAAGAATACTTAATAATGGACACCTCTTGAATCTTTTATCTGTTTGTCTTTACATATGACTGGCCATTTACACAAGTGCACACACACACACACACACACACACACACACACACACACTGCAAGTTCCTCAGTTCCCACTATAGAAAACCCAATCATCAGACCAAATATGGGTGTCCTGAAGTGTGTTTGCTTTTGCAAGTGGGCTCTGATAAATATAGGAAATAATTACTACATTATCTTCTGCTGATCATTTACGAAAGAAAGAGGGACGGCGAGGTTTCGTGCCAGGGAAGATTCCGGCGAATCACTGACACATACCTGCTGTTCATCTGGTCACTTTTATGAGGCCACAGAGCTGATTTAGATCAAAAATATTTACTTGTGCTTCTTAAGAGAAAAATCTGCCAAGATCTGTAGGTTTTCCTTTTCCAGGAGGTTAGTGGAAAGGTTTAAACTCTAAACAAGCCAAGCGGAGTGTGCTGTTGGATTTATAATGCTCTTACAGGCTTATCATTTATGTTATCGTTTCTTGTAAGGGCATCTGTCTGCAGTTTATTAAACATTGAGTTTATTAAACATATCTTAAGTAGGTGATTTTGGTGGAATTAGAGCTAGAGAATGGCATAAATGCATAAATGTACATTAGATTCACTATTTATCCCAAGCAATACATTTAGGAAGAGATTCACATAATAATGCTGTTCCACTCCCTCACCCATGTTTATTTTCCATGTGTTGCAGGCTATTGTTTGATAAAACTACATAATTTTATGCTATGTTTATGTTAGAATGGTGTTACTGAGCCAAAATTTTGTGATATGTGTAAATATTTTCATAAGCAAACTAACAATAATTTTCATTCAATCTAAATTACATTTAATTACACCTACATTAATTAAATCTAAGTCTCCATAGAAGGCAAACAAATTCATATCGAGTGTAAAACAATAAAATAAACACTAAACGGTGAAAGAGCACCTCATAAATGATGCAAACTCTTAAAATTACAGTAATGCATGCTCAGCCACTGCAGCTAATAGATCATTGTTCTTGATATAGGATGCATTTTTTTTGTTTGCTTCTAACCGAAAAGCTAATAAAATTGGTTTTATTTATCGTTTTTATTAATCGGTTTAATTTAAGTCATCAATATTCAATAACTTTGACAACATAATTGAAATTGTAATAACTCACAGCAATTACACAATATGAAGCAGATCAGCCATGATTTGTATAATTGTGTATACAAACTTTTATACAAATGCAGACAAAATTAAAGAGCTCTTCTGGGGGACAAAATACATTTTCATAAATATCATCATTCTTGATGAATTATATTGGATTCAGTTTAATAAACAAAGGCGAATTTGTGTGTGTGTGCATGTGTGTGAGTGTGTACTGTATGTATGTGTGTAATAAATTAGATTATCACACAAACCCACTATCTGTAAGTATCTGTTGCTGTTGTATTCTTTTCTTTAACACCAAACATCTGGCCTAGTGGGTTGGAAATGTGGAAAGGGAGAAATTGCACAAATTTTATTTTCCATCCGTTATTTTATCCAGCATCTTGAGTGCATACTTCCTGCTGTGTCAAACCTGTTTCCTTCTCCAAAACAGGTCAAAATTAAACTGTACTGCTTCAAATGGCTAAAACTAGCAGATCTAGTCCATTAATAATTGTACAGACACCTGGGTTACACATACTGCATTATTTGCCAATTAATGTAGCTAAAAATTGCACACTTTTGAGAATCCAGGTTTTTTCTTATAAATAATAATGGCAGATGTTGCAGTAATTTGCTTCTAGTTGTTTAATGTGTTGTTTACAGTAAGTCTATAAGTGAAGAAGTTTAACGGCTCATTAGGGTTGTTCTCAACTTCACTTTATATATTTACATGAATCTCAATGAGCATAGGTGATGGCACTGGATTTTCTTCATATGAATGAAATGATGCATAATTCGAACCATAGCTATAAATATTTGTGGCAAGCTTAAATTGTAACTTTTTGAAAAAGATCGAGATGTGAGGTATTAGTAAACTGCAAAGATATTAACACAGAGCTATTCGAATCTTTTTATCTAGACACGTCTGATAGGGGCCAAAACGGTGTGTGTGTGTGTGTGTGTGTGTGTGTGTGTGTTTGTGTCTGTGTGCACATGTGCACTTCCTTTGGCAGCAGAAATATGAATAATTGCAACAACACGGACAAGGACTTATCAGTTTCCTGAGTGGCTGTAACTTAACGAATTTATTTGATAATGTCTTCATGATTACAAACCACGTCTTTTACTCTCTAATATTCTATATGTGCTTTACTGTTTCTCAGATATTCTCTCTCTCTCTCTCTTTCTCTCAGAATATAATATAATAGGGAAATATCTATCTATCTATCTATCTATCTATCTATCTATCTATCTATCTATCTATCTATCTATCTATCTATCTATCTATCTATCTATCTATAAAACAAGACATATAAATATTTTTTATTTGGTTTTGGTTTAAAAAACTACTGACACAGATGTGTAGGAACTGTTATAATAGCCGAAAACCTTCCCAATACATTTTTCTTTGCTTAATCTTTTGTCCCTTAGTTTGTAATACATTTGTGTGTTATCTATTTGATATGGTATGACCATAAGGTATTAAACTACGGTCCTGAAAACACTCTATGAGCAGACATGTTATTGCTCTACATTTTGTTTTTGGATTTTCTGAATTCATAAAATTAATGTGTACATTTGTGCTCCTGCCAAAAGAATACTCTCTCTCTCTCTCTCTCTCTCTCTCTCTCTCTCTCTCTCTCTCTCTCTCTCTCTCTCTCTCTCTCTCTCTCTCTCTCAGGACTTACATTCCTTCCTGCTATACATGTTACAGAAGGAGTGCTGCTTAAGCATTTTTTCCAGCTGTCTGTAGATCATTACACTTTATTAGGTTACGAAAACATAGCTCATGTGAAACATCAATGAAGTAACTGTTCATGCATAGAGACATAACAAACAAAACATTAGAGGTCTAAATATCACTCCTTCACACCTTTAGGACCAGGGCGGGTTTTTGAAAGAATTTGACTGTTATGTTGACTGTTAATGCAGAACTGATTATTTTCATTTGCTTCGCATGATTGTTTTCTTGTTAAATTCTTAACTTGTGATTAATTGCAACTTAATGGCACATTTATATCTGCTCTAAATGTACCTACAATTAATACTTTTCAAGTTTTTAATACTCTAATCATGGACAAATATGGATGCTTTATGCTTACATATGTCGATTATTAGTGAAACCATACTCAATATAGAGCAGGAGAACAAAATGTTTTTTTAAATATTTTAATGTAATTATGCTATTTTAAATTACATAAATCATCAGGACACGAAACGGAAATTTCGGCGTGTTTCCACAAAGATGGTTTTAATTGCTGGATGTGTGCATCCTGGCTGATTTTGGTGCTCGATTTGAGACTTTGAGATGTTTAGTGATAAAAAAATATTTTTTGGTGGTTTAACATTTATTTAAACAGGTAATAGACAGGTGATAGACAGCTGATAGACAGGTGTTCAAATACTTATTTGCAGCTGTATCATACAAATAAATAGTTAAAAAATCATACATTGTGATTTCTGGATTTTTTTTTAGATTATGTCTCTCACAGTGGACATGCACCTACGATGACAATTTCAGACCCCTCCATGATTTCTAAGTGGGAGAACTTGCAAAATAGCAGGGTGTTCAAATACTTATTTTCCTTACTGTAAACGTTTGGTTTAACAGCAGGTGTTACAAGTCTAGTCTCTTATTGAGAAGGCTTCTTGAAGTTTTAAGGTTTTACATTTGCATACATTTACATATTTGTATAAATTTAATACTGCCAAAAATACACTAACTCTAATTTAAGAGTCACCCAATATGACTGAAATTCAATAATTCTTCCAAAGAAATATTGCAGCAAATCCTGGCTATTATTTACTTTATTCATCTTCACATGTCTGTGTGTGCATGGGCATGTTCTAGAGATTTTATTTCAGGACCATTCAAAAAGATTAGCCTGTGCTTTTTGTATAAATGTGCGTATGGGTGTGTGTTTTACTTCTTTCTTTGTGGTTTAGGCTTTAGCTGAGGCTCCCTAGTCTCCATATATGCTTAAATTTACTTCTCATAAATCCTAATCAGGCTGTAATGACGCCTAACAGAAGACTCCTGTTTGTTGTGGCTTTCATTTAATTCGTCATTGCTCCCATTAGGGAATTTATTTCAGTAAACTTTGGGAAAATTTACTTTTTAGCTTTTAAATTGTGGCAAAGTCACTTCTCTTAGCAACATTTAAGACAAACACTCTGCTTTCATCGTCTACGTCTTTTTAAACAAGCCATGTCATCACATCAGGAAACAGGCCTAAAAGAGTAAATAAAATGGAAAATTCATAAAATTTCTAAATACAAATTTTTCTAGGCTAGGCCTGTAGACATTTTTTGGTTCAGTTAAATCATTTACATAAATCCATTTGAATGGATAAGCCACAACAAAGAATATTCTACTGAAGTCATAATTTGTTAATATTTGGGAAAATTGTAGAGTGAAATAAGTTTTTTTCATTTTATCCACTTTGGTAAAGAATGTGTTCATGTACTTTTATTCTGGATCTATTAGAGTGTTAGATCTAGGCTCCACCACGATTTGCCCAACTCAGACGTCGCTTCCCAGAACACTCGCACACTATTCACCGTCACCCAGCTGCTTAATTACCCAAACAACTATAAAGGAGACCTTGCTAGGATACAAGGAGAAAAATACCTTGCTAAATATACTCTCTCTGACTCTCCAATTATGAAATATTTTGATTGATCAGATGCTGTTACTGACCAGTTTTTGTCTACGTTCCTCAATTTTGCTGAGCCTAGTTAAGTCTGTTAACTAGTGAAGGCCTTGTTTTTGCAAGTAGGATTTATTTGTCTTTTTCATTAATGCTGTGGATCCTGTATCCAGTGTACTCATTACATACCATGAAGACCTTATTTAGGCAAGTTGTATGATTCTAGATATAACCTTCTCTTAGCAATAATAGAGGGTCTTGAACAACCAAAAACCAAAAAAGTGTGTTGGCTGAAAAACTAAACTTACGGTAAAGGAAAATGCAGTAAATTTGTTGAATACTGCATTTTCCTGTTTAAGCAAAAAGTATTTTTTTTATTTCTAATGATGTAAACTTAGTTTATAGCTTAGTTATAACTGACATTATAATTACTATAATTATTCTTTCTTTCTTTCTTTCTTTCTTTCTTTCTTTCTTTCTTTCTTTCTTTCTTTCTTTCTTTCTTTCTTTCTTTCTTTCTTTCTTTCCTTCCTTCCTTCCTTCTCTTGTTGCTGTTTCAAGCTCATTACTCTTCTTTCTCTTGTCTATCCCCCTTCTTGTTTTGCTCGTTTATGTCTTTTACATCTGTCGATGGTGCTCCTATATAATGCTGATTCCAGATTCTCTGGAACATACCAAGCAACAGAGATACAAACTGTTTACTTCATTGTTTACAGTCTAAGCCCCCCCCGCTCCCTCGATCTATTCTGACGTGTGTTTGTCTACGCAAACACGCCTTTGCGTTGAACTAAAAACCAACAGAGAAGATCTGACAGAAAGAAAAACCCCTCCCTCTATTCCCCTTCTGGTGCAGACAGCAATATAACCCACAGTCAAAACACACACAAAACACTTGGCTAGGCAGTTCAGATTTCGAGTCGAATCAACCAAGTGGTGTTGAAACAGATCTATTTATTTTTGAAATTGAAATAAATTGCAGACTCTGTGATCCTGAGGTTTTCCTCATTGCCTATTTCTTTTATCCAAGCCTTATGATCATTGAAAGGAAACCAGTCAGTTATCTAAATAACTAAATACCACTCAAGCATACACGCAGTGATCTACAAGGTTTTCAAGGAAAGCGCCCACTTAAAAAGAGCTGCAAGAGAACTTGGAAAAACATTTCCATACAAGTTTCCATGCCTCATCTCGAACCATAGGTGTTTTCGGATGAGGCATGTATTTGGCCAGTCACTTTGTCTTTCCTAGTGGGGCTGGCGTCACACCACTGCCTGAATCAACCTAAAACATGACTATAGTGGCTTGAACTATGAAATGTGTTCATGTTATCATCTTCCATGGTTTCAGTCGAACACTTCTGTCTTTTACACTCTGTCATCCGCTTGTTATTTAGTTATTGGTCTGCCAGTTTTACTGTTTATTCTGTGAAATCACTGCTAGGCTAAAAGGGCAGAATGAATTACAGTGAAGAAACGTCATGCAGTCGAGTACAATGTTGCCTGTGTACAGAATGTTATATGTATCTGACCTTTCTTTTAGCTTTGACTGGTCAAAAGCATTGTACAGATGTGTTTTATTTTTACAACTATAATAATGTCCATATATGTCTTATCATCTTCACCAACAAATCTGCTCACCACCAAGGCATTTACTATTCTGATCCATTCATCCTATTCTTTTCTTCTAAGTAGAATTCCATTCTTCCAAGTATTATGGATCTGTTCAAAACTGACTCAAACGGATCAATTTTTCCGAATCATATATTCTTTGAAAAGAAAAAGGTGACGTTAAAGAACACTATACAGATCAATGGTTCGTGGCTCTTGAGAAACCTTAAAGATTTGATATAACACACTAAACATGTTCATCCAAATTTAATTGACCCATTCCTTGCACTGATCTATTACTTAAATCTATATTAATCACTTCTTCATACTGAATTTATACTGGTGCATATCGTAAAAAAGGGCAGGAGACTGGAAATACCTCTATATTTGAAATGAAGAAGACATTTCTATTATTAATAATTGAACTCAAAAGTTTATCAGTCTTAAGAAAAAAGTAACAAAATGTCAGTCCATTAAGAGCAATCGGTCAGTGGTCTGGAATGTGTACATCTGTGTTGAAAGAAATTCTGAAATTAGGACACCTTCCACTTAAAAAAAACACAAAATGA
The DNA here is from genome assembly GCF_014805685.1 of Silurus meridionalis. Classification (NCBI taxonomy): domain Eukaryota; kingdom Metazoa; phylum Chordata; class Actinopteri; order Siluriformes; family Siluridae; genus Silurus; species Silurus meridionalis. Next base: position 5,006,534 of record NC_060884.1, on the reverse strand, counting down.
TTAGACTTGAGGAATCATGCCAGGTGTAAACACATCCACGATCCTGCCCATTTATATCGATCCATTCCTACAACAAGAGCACGCTGATTAATCTCTCTATAAATTATTTATACAATTATACACGACACATTCACTAAAATGGTTTACAGGAACATGCGTGATTTCACCCTTTTCTAATTTGAAGCTTATAGAAAATGAACTTCTTGGGCTTGGTGATATTTTGGCACTTTTACACCACCAACAAAACAGACCTCACTTGCACTTTGTGTTTGAATGTTGTTTGTTCTTCTCATATGTCAAGTTTTTTTCACACATTTTATTGAAATAGGCATGTATAAACTAGAAATTATTTAGAGATTGCTTTAGAAGGGTGGATAAAAACCTCAATATGACTTACTCAGTGATGCTGCCAACATTCTGTGGTCATCAGTTAATATCTAACATACTTTAATGAAGCAAAGTCTGTATTTGATTTTAAATGTCACTAAAGTTACCAGCACCAACCACAGAAACGAATGCCCTGCCTATATAAAAAAAAATATTTTCAACCAAGAATCCCCAACTCCTCACCCAACCCCCATTCCATTCGTAAACCCTATTTCATACTGCTTTTTATTCATTCCAGTTCTTTGTGGGTTTTGAGGCTTGGAGAGAAAAGCACTATTAATACTAATTGTTCAGTTGCACACATACACACACTCACAAACACACACACACACACTCACACACACACACACACACACACACACACACACACACACACACACACACACACACACACACACCCACCAGTCATTTAGGGCAGTTGTGCAGGAGCCTGGAGGCCTACATGAAAAGCAACATATTGCTCACTGTGTTGTCAAGAAACAATAAGGAAAATATCCTTTCAATTCTCTTGCAGTGAAGGGCTTTGTATTTCAGCACAGGAAGCCAGGGTGGATTGTGTGCGAGTGCTGCTGTGGCAAACCAATGTGGAGGGATTAAATGGGGTGCGGTCCACATGAATTCTCGCCGAAGCACTGGAGAAGTTGTTTTCTCTCTGCCTCAGGCTCTTAATACATCCCCGTTTTTCACTTTACCTTTTACAAGTCATGCTGAATGAACAACTGCAGTGTTGCATCCCAACCTTTCCGATTTATGCTATCACAGACAAAAATCGCACATCATAAAAGGTTATTTTGGGCATGATTGAAATCAGCAGCCTTAGAACCAGTGATGGCTTGTCCCATAGGGGAATGTGTGGCATATGAATTGCTAAAAAAAATTAAATTTGCTTATATCCCAGAATTATTATTGCACTCAGTGATAAGAAAAAGATAACTGCAGCTAAAAGTAATTGAGACCCACTGGGGTTTTAATCATGCTGCCCCATAGTACTAATTAAACTCTTATTTAAGTTTAAATAATTCTTACTGGATTGAAAGCTACAAAAAAAAACCCCATACAAACAAAATCATTGTGACTATAATGAGAATACAGTGAGGATTTAATAGTAGCTGTTAATTGAGCACTCTGCAATTTAAAGAAAAACTATAAAAAATGTTGTGACTCTAAAGGCAAGACTATGAACTTTTTCTTGTAATCTTGCAACACATACATAGTTTGTCTGGATTAAAGCAAGGGTGGAGTTTTGTTATGCATCCTAAGATTTCCATGCGATGCAACTAAGACCTCAGGTATGTGCCCGCATGATCGACATAACAATGTCTGAAATTTCTTATGCAGGGCATCTTTGAAAAAAAAAGTGAGATAAAACCGGTGATGGTGTGAAGGAGATATGTTGGTCATAATGTTTTGTCAATAAAGTGCACACAAAAAGATAAATGCAACTTTTTTTCAACAATTGTAATTCATTACTGCACTTAAGTAGCTTTTTAAGGTACCACTTCTTTACAGAACTATTTATAGATTTATACTGAACTTCACTACTGTGACATAATCTCCAGGACAGGCTGAGTAGAATCCATATGAGGTTTAGTGAAAATCCAAAGACATTATCCACAATACACAGATGAGTTCACAAGCATGAAGGTTCGATACACAACATTGGCAATCCGCGAAGCAAATACACTCCAATAACACAAAGAACAAAGACAGTAGTCAAGAAACAGGAGGAAAAAGTCAATAAACATAAGGTCATAAACAAAGACAATAGAATGGCTTGGTACACACAAGGAAACACAATACTTCGCAAGGCCAGTTAGCATTAGCATAGCCATGCACTAAATCACTTTAATTTGTACTGTCAATATCTGCCATACGCATCTATGTATATGCATATATTTTCATATATTTTATATAGTTTATACTTTTTATTTATCTACCTTTTTTTTTTTTATCCTTATATGCTTAAATGCCAGACAGATGTAAAGAGCATTTCACTGAATGTCTTACTCTGTATGTATGTGTATGTGACAAATAAAATTGTATTTTATTTGATTTGATTAAAAGGCTACAAACAGGAAGTAACCCTTGACCTGGAGGTGATCAGAACTCAGGTGACGGCTCCCTCTGCTTGAACGGAGGGGGAACCGCAGTGGGTTTTTTTACAGAATACCCCCTAAGGACACCTCCAGGTGTTCATCTGCGTGGCTGTCCCCGGGTCTGGGAGCTCGTTGGTCAGGGTGCTCTCGGTGGAATTCTTTCAAGAGGAAGGATCCAGGATGTCATCCTCTATGTGTCTGCCGACCATTGAAGTTTCTTAGGTTCCTTTCACAGTAGGGTCGTCAGCGGAAGAACCTTTGTAATTCCTTAATGGTGGTCGGTACCAGCCAGGTTGTCACCGCTTTTACCTAGCTTTGGTCCATCTCGACCCTGTGATGAGTCATGATGAAACTCCCACTTCTTTGTCTTGACCACGAGCAGGTTTTACAACAGGCATTACAAGACTGTTGGTACGAATTGGACATAAAAGTTGAAAGTCAGGGAGTATACTAGGATGTCATCAATGTATACAATGACATAAGGGTTCACTAGATCCCAAAATATCTTATTAATAAAATCCTGGAATACCGCCCGCACATTCATAAGTTAAATTGGTGGCGGTGTTGGCATTCCTCTTGATTTGAGGGAGCGGAGATAGTGTGTGGGGTGTTGGTTGCGAGTGAGGTTGTCCAGGTGAATAGCAAGTGTGATGCACTGAGATAATGAAATATTTTGTTTCTTGCAGACCATTTCCGCCTGCAGTGGCGGGTTGAGCCCCTCCCGGAATACGACTCATAATGCCATGTCATTCCAGCCTGGATAAAAACTTAACTGGACAAGTGCACAGCCAACCACCAATCATGGTAGAGTACTCGCTCTGTTTTGTACTTGTTTTGATTGTGGCTTGGTGGTATCTGAACAAACAGTTCAGCGTCAGTTCAACAGCAAGCATAACATTTTGAGAGTAATAAATGATGGAAGAATCTCCTGACTCCAACTTGCCACAACACCCCTGGCCTCATTTGTACGATTTTTTTTAAAGTAGTTGACAAGAAAAGTTTGGGGCTTATTATAGTTTTATTAGTTATCAATCAGTGTTTGAAATGTTAATATAATTCTATTAATTGACTGGTGTGTTAAGAGTAACAATACAAGTCTTTTCACTTAAACTGAGTTATTTAAGCAAGAATCTTGTGACCAAAATGATAATAGGGCATTATAGCCATAATATATCATAGTATATTTGAACGCATATACATATAGTTTATAGGGAGCGCTTTCTCTTTTACTAAAGGAAATATTTTGCTTAATGTATCTCTACGTGAACTTTATCTGCATCTCACAGAGCATTGTGAGAATGTCCTGGCCCCCTGAGAGTACACTTGAGGACTCTCTTTAAGATTTAAACATAACCAGGACTAAGGGCTAGTTAAAATGAACTAGACCTAGACCTGAGCTCTACCATTTAGGACACAACCCCTGTCATAGTTTATTGCTGTTATAAGTTTGAACATTATGGCAGCTCTGAAACCTCCTACAGCTTAATAAAATTTTTAGCTTTCATAAAAAAAAAACAAAAAAAAACAAAAAAGCCAAACCTGTGATTATGCAGTGACTTCCACACTGTGACATTTATACTCATGGATCTCCAGCACTAAGCAACATTCTGTTGTTTATTGTTCTATCTAAACTACTTTCCACTACTTTTTCCACATAAAAATATCCAGTCACGTAACGCGAGGCTGTGTCGCATTAGCTCATATTTACCCTTCTGTTCTGCCCCCTATCAAGTCTTTCAATCAAACCTGACATCCACATATTGTGCGTAGACAAAAATGGTTTGTGAAATGAAAGGAACCTATTGAAAATCCCCCCTGCCTTCTTTCTCCTCATTTTTTTGCAAGTTGAAGCTTAATGGAGCAAGCTTAATGTGCTTTCATTTTTTTAGTTGGTGTCCAGGTTATATAGTTGCTGAGTTTAAATCAAACTGGCATTTGTTGCTGATTGGGGCATTAAAAAAGCTCACAGGAATGACAGGGATATTTTAGATGGCATTGTGCCAGGATTTACAACATCACACACACACACACACACACACACACACACACACACACACACACACACACACACACACACACATACACTCACATGCACACAAAAACCTGTATTTTCTCTTCCATTCCTATGTATCCCGTTTTGTAGGTATTTCCGGCATTGAACGGTTACAGCTACAGTTTATTGGATTGCATAAATCGATCTTTCAAAGTAGGCTTTCCTGCCTATTCATCATAGTTTATATAGGAATTATCTTCATCTTAATGAGTTCCATAGCAAAACCCTTACCTTCCTCACCCCAGAGCATGCACACAAACACACACACACACACACACACACACACACACACACACACACACACACACACACACACACACACACACACTTATCATCTCGTCTCATAGGAACATGTAGGCGGAAAAATGTAGTGAGGTAATTATACAAGCCATGACATTATGTTCACTATGGGGGTTTCCTAATGTCTTGTCTTGTCATGTGTATCTGTGTGTGTGAACGGTAGGCTGATCATTTAATTGCAAGTATTGAATGGCAATGGAATGTTGAACTTTCCTGTTTTATGAAGTGCAGCTTCAGTGTCCAAAATGTTGCTGCATGTTGATCTGACATCTGTTGTGCAATTGTTTGCTGCTAATAAATTATTAATGTAATTGCACTAATTCGAAAGAAATACTTAACATTTGCAATAGGCAAGACATTTCTAACCACACTGTACCACTTTGTTTTCTTTTATCATTTATGGCTTTCAAATCATTACAAATAAGTAGCATGGTAGTGCAGTCGTATTACTGGCTTTAGTTGAGTTTGCACTTGTTAACCATATCCGTTGTGGTTTCCCTCTCACACTGGGTTTTCGGTTTCCTCCCAACTTCTTAATACATGCTGGCCAATCAGACTTAGGTGTAAATGTGTGTATGTGTTACACAGAGAGTGGCTGTTGTCACATTAAGGGTATATTTTCACCTCACATCCAGTTTTCCAGATCCACCGAATAAACCGGACCAGGAAAAGCAGTTTGAGTGAAGATGAGATAATGAATGAATGAATGAATGAAGAAATGAGTAAATCTTGCAAATATATAAACATATATAAAAAAACTTGCAAATATGGATTATCCTAACTGTTTTCCTTATTTATTTCATATTTACAATCATTTAAAGCAAGGTTCAGAAGTTTTGGGCAGATGTATATAAAACATTTACAGATTATTTTTTTAATTTAAAATTATTATTAATAGTAAAAGCAGTAATAGTAGGAAAGTAGGAAAATGCATAAAAAATAATGCTGTTCATTATGTCACCTGTCCTCTAGGTGTTTTAAAATTCAGACAGAACAACCAATTAGATGAAGTCAGCAGTTCTTCATCGTGTGTCTGTGTCTTGGAATGTGACTAAAAGACCTGACACACCTGACACACCTGAGACACCTCACATTATATCCATAAGTGTGTGGTGTCCTGGAAAATCCCTTCCCATGATAAAAGTGAAACATTTTCTACAGTACTATAAATAGTATGGATATGAGAGCTTTAGGCTTTCCAGAACCTAAAGTGTGTTGTCTTATTTGCATGTAACAGTCAGCAGCAAAATTTCAAAAGATTTCAAAGACTGCTTACCACCAAGTTTGATTATTTAAAGGCAACTATCATATACTGATTTTATTCGTTTTGATTAATAGGTTACAAATACAATATACAAATTAGAACAATAACCTAAAATTAAATAAAATATTTTAAAAATCTCCTGCAGAATTACAGCTCATTCTGTATTCAACAGTATAATTGTAAAAAATGTCAATCTACATTTATAAATGATCAAGTCTGATATAGTTTGGCAGACATTTGTGACATTTATGCAATATCTGACATGTTTTTCCAAGCCACCACATAAAAAGAAACTGTTTCGTGCCTAAGGCTTGAACTTGCTAAACTGACTCACACAGACTGAGACACCTGTTGGTTGATAACTCATAGAGCTGTTTGTGGCCTAAGTTAGTCACTGAGTACACCTGCTTTGGTATCTGTTTGCCTCTCATGGGCGATCATTGTAAAAAAAATAGTTTAAAGACTAGCCTTGATTTATTAGTGTACTTTTACATAGATGTTGTTATGTGTGTTGGACAAGAAAATGCTATTTCAGCAAATATGGCCGTGTTTGGTTTTAGCAGGAAAACAGTACAGTGCATAATTAGATAACAGTAAAGATAACATAAAGCCTTCTTCAAACTCTGAAGAAAACAGACTTTGCCAGACACACACACTGTTTAACGTCTGCTGCTTATCTGTATAACCTGTTTCTCTGCACTTTTTTGCAGAGTCAGATAGTACTGTGGTTTCTGCTTTCTTCTGCATCGATCGCCTAATCTAATAGGCCAATGATTATGCTTTACAATTGCAGCTCATTATCTCTGGATCGCAGACGCTTGAGAGAACGTGAGAAGGACAATAATATAGTGCTCTATAATATAGTGTTAAGGAAAGAAAAGTTTTTATTGCCACAGTCGCCTCAGGCTTGTTCGTTGGGGATAAATAAACATTAATTTAAATATAAGTGCACTTTGTTCTATAATTCTTGTATTCTGTAAAGCTGCTTTGAGACTATGTACATTGTTTAAAGAAATATATAAAATAAATTATGAAATTGAATTCGTTTTTGCCTAGATATTTTTGTTAAACCTGCTGAATTTGTGTTGCATCAGGTTTTTCCTTAACCTCAATTCATACTGCATTTTCCCCAACAGCTCAGGTTCTCCATGTTTTAACCCAGAGTATATACATCACCAAGAATATTCCACATCACCTGCGGTCCAGCTGCCGGAATGTATGTACCGCAAGTATGTTTGGCAGCTACTCCAATTGCAATGGAATTCACTACACCACAGGGCATGGATTTTATTGAAAGCTTTGATGGAGAACTGTCAGCTCAAACAATCTTGAGCTCTGTGTTAGTTTTGATAGCTAATATACTCGGTTACATAGTTTCTGTTGATACTAAATACATTCAGATATGCTCAGTCCAAACACTGAAGCATATGCTGTGGTGACATTCCTGTGAATGTATGAAATTGCATTCTGTTCCACACAGTGTAAATATGTTAGTGGTTTTACTTTTGGCATCGAAACAAACAGCATGCATATAAAACCATTTTCGTTTCTGGGGGCCTGGTCAATACCCCACTCCTATCAGGGGCTTAAGCATAGTGATTTGAACAATTTGCAGTACCAGACATGTGCAAGTGCAAAATCCACCTTGTGTGGCTCATTGGATAGGTAAGCACAGGTTTTAGATTCCCAAAACTAGCATGGCCACAAGCAAAAGATTCAACAGCCAGAATTCAGTCTGCCTAACATATGACTAAGGGGGCTTTTACACTGGCAGTTTATTTTAAAGCAGAGCACAAATCTTATTCTTCTTGCAGCTGCTCCCATTAGGGGTCGCCACAGCAGATTATCCGTCTCCATACCCTACTGTCCTCTACATCTGCCTCTTTCAAACCAACTATCTGCATGTCTTCCCTTACCACCTCTATAAACCTTCTACTTGGCCTTTTTCTTTTCCTCCTTTTTTCCTTCCTTAGTGTACAACTTCTCATACAGCTCCTCATATGCCTTTTCCTTGGCCTTTGCCACATTCCTTTTTACCTGCTGCCGCATCACTTTGTACTCCTGAATACTTTTCTCATCTGTCTGCCGATCCCAATTCTGTTTCGCCAACCTCTTTCTCCTTATGCTTTCCTGCACTTTCTTATTCCACCACTACGTCTCTTTGTCTCCCTTTCTATTTCTAAATGTCACACCAAGTAACTTTTTAGCTGTCTCCATAATCACTTCTGCAGTAGTTGCCCAGCCCCTGTCTGACCTCTTCCCTGAACAATACACTTTCATCTTCCTCCTTTAGTTTCCACCATCTTATTCTTCCATTCAGTCCTCACTTTCCTTCTCTCCTCTTTCACCACCAAAGCCATCCTACAGACCACCATCTGATGCTGTCTAGCTACACTATACCCTGCCAACACCTTACAGTCTCCAATTTCTTTCAGGTTGCATCTCCTACATAAGACATAGTCCACCTGTGTGCACCTTTCTCCACTCTTATATGTGACCCTATGCTTCTCCTTCTTTTCAAAATATGTATTCACCACTGCTATTTCCATCCTTTCAGCAAAATTTACCACCATCTGACCTTCCACATTCCTCTCCTTAAAGCCATACCTTCCCATCACCTTTTCATTACCTCTGTTCCCTTCACCTACATGGCCATTAAAGTCTGCCCCAATCCCTAATCTTTCTTTCCTAGGTACACCTTCCTTCACTTCATCTATCTCACTCCAGAATATTGCTTTCTCCTCTATCTCACAGCCCACTTTTGGAGCGTAGGCACTGATGACATTTATCATCACCCCTTCAAATTCCAGCTTCATGTTCATCAGAAAGTCTCTTCACCTACACTACACTCTTACTCTACTTTTACTTCAGTATCACCACTACACAATTTCTCAATTTCCATCCACACCATAATAGAACAGTTTAAACCCCCCCTCCTGGCATTACTCCCCTTCCACTTGGTCTCCTGAACACACAACATGTCTACCTTTCTCTGCTCCATCATATCAGTTAACTCTCCCACTTTACCAGTCACAGTACCAACATTTAAATTGCCCATTCTAACCTCCACTCTCCTACACTTCTACTCCTCTGCTGTCTCTGTAGACGTCTTCCTTCTCTCCTTCTCCCCCTTCGGCCAACTGTATCCCACTTTCCACCAGTACCCCATTAGGCTAACAATACCAACAATACGGTGTTCCATGTAAATAAATCTATTTTACAATGGGAGACAGCTTAAAGCAAATGTGTAATAATATAGATATGATGTAAGCATATTAGCATTCCTTTTTTGTTAACAATTATAACTTTCAGTTTAAATAAAAAGCAAAAAAAAAGTTGAGGTAGTGGGTAGAAGAGTTTCTTAGTTTTAACGACCATTTTAATGTGAATCTGCAAGTAGTTGGATTAAACATCCAACAGTAGTTGGATTAAACAATATTATGTTTAACAATACTGGCTAATAGCTATGTGACCTACGCTGACCAAGTCACTGTTTTGGTTTATTTCAATGCCTTCTCATGTGTTTAAGTGTGAAAAATGAGTGCAAGAGTGAATGTGTGGGTCATTCCCCATCAGTAAAGAGAAAAGCAGTTGTTGATGCTGGTTGATGGGGGTCAGTAACTGTCTGACCTATGGGACTAGTGCAGGTCCCACATCCTCCTCAGTTTAATGTTTCTAAGAAGTCTGAAGGTCCCTAGTCATTTCACCCTTGCCCTTAACATCCCAACATTCTGAGAGCTTTGGAGTCTGACTGATGATCAACGAGTCTGGGTTTCTTTTGACTATGTGTGAAACCCTCGCATTGCAGGAGATCCAGGAAAGACAGAGCTACAAAGCATCACTAATCTTCTTTCCATGTTTCCAAAGCTTCTTCAATGTATTAATTTGACATACACATTTAACCAAAGTGACTTACAGCCTACATGCTCAAATCTGGCTTTTAGGCAGGCTTGAGATTTCACCCTGACCACTTACTGGCATGGGATCTTATATTTCAAGCAATGGGTAAGATTATTTACTTGCAAGTTTAACATCTGTGTGTTACAACAAATATAGGGAAGACAGTTGGGCACTGGACCAACAGTATGAAGCTAATGTGGCTAACAAGAAATGATCTTTCTCACTCAAACCTTTTTTGTAAATGCACTTCACTAACATGAAATAAAATGCAAAATAGTGTATTACAGAAGTATTAACAGTATTTCAAAAAGTAGATTTTTTCTAAATATTCAGCTATTTTGGATTTATTCAGTTTATACAGTACATATTTGATTTGAAATGAAGGGTACTGTATTTACATCATTTGTTATTTGATAAATTTCAACCCAAAACACATTAGCAAAGCTGTATGACATTACTGAATAATGTAAAATGAAACTAATGAGAAAATGGTTAGTTATAAAATATGGGAAACACCAGAGATGAAACACTGTGAAACACAATGACCATGTTCTCAGTTTCAATTATACCACAGTCTGTAGGTATTCTAATGAACTAATATTTTTCGTTTACTACTACCTTTGTACTTTAAACATATTCATCAATTGTGGCAGCTTTTTCACATGCTGATAAGGTTAGTAATTTCTTTCTTCCAGTCGCCCACATTGTTACGCTCATCACTCACTTGCACAACTCCGCACACCTCCTAATCCACCCACTTGAGTGCTGTTTTTAAAATCTTCAGAAAAGGTCAAGGTGGATTTGCTTTTAATGTGGTATTTTTTTACATGCGACTTTAAAACCAAGTGTATAAACCACTGTCTGTTTGTGCAAGTTAAAAAAGTAGCCATGCTTAAAATCTGCGGAGGAGTCATTGCAAAAGCCATATAATGTTGTGTAGATGAAATAATAACTCGTGTGTTTAAATCTCACATGTAATGCAAATGCTATTTACAGCAAAATACTATATAATCATGCTGGCCTCTTATTCAATCTACTTCATATCATGAGGGATTTTTTAAATTTATCATAGATACGATGAATGTTTTTGATCATTCTAATCCCGTGTAAGCATGTAACTCAGCATGCCACGGCATGTTCACAGTTCACGGTTTGTTCTTCTACACCAAAACGGTCTTCTCCCTGGAGGTCCAGAATTCCTCACCATAAATCTGACCAAGCTTAAGTTTTTATTTCAGGCCATTCCAGACCCGCTGAGAGGAATAGTATCTGAGAAAGGTGGGAAATAAATCTGTACAAAGCTGAAGAATTAAGTCTTTGTTTAAAGCTAGAGGGGGAAAAAATGCTGACACTTGCTGGCTGGGTTTCTCCTCAAAGCTGGAGGGTAACTTTAAGGAGATTGGTTTAGGATAGTGGTTGTGGGTAACACCACAGCTGAGCTTTTTAGGTGTGTTCTTGCATGTAGGTGGATGATTGTTATGAAAAGCGCAATAGATGAGATCAGCTGAAAGTAAAAATAATCAGCCTGAGGCTCATCAGAGGCAACCAGATCTTCCAACAAAAAAACCCAATCTAAAAGGTACTATTATAAAGCCAATACAAACCAAGTGGTCTTTTTATTAAGATAAATAAATGAAGGAACTGCTTATATTAAGTATTTACAGTATGTTTCTGTGGTCACACATTCAACAACTGACAAATGCTAACACAAAATTTGTGTTGTGGTAAATTATTATTTTTTATTTTGATTGGAACAATTTGCCCTGACATTTAAAAAAGGTGAGTTGACCCCTGAACATGCTACAAGCCAAAAATTGGCCACGCTTTTGAACTAAGAAGGATGGCTAACTCTTTCTCCCCTGTCTTTCACAGTGACAGTAAATGCTTCTTCAAATATGTTACTGTCCTTTGAAACAATGATTCTATAAAATGCAGAGGAAGCAGAAGTTAGCCTTCACCCAGGTGGTAGCTCAGTGGTTAAGGCTTTGGGTTTCTGATCAGACGTTTGGGGGTTCAAGCCCCAGGACTGCCAAGTTGCAACTCTTGTGGCCCTTGAGCAAGGCCTTTAACCCTCAATGCTCCAGGGGCACTGTAATATGACTGACCCTGTGCTCTGACCCCAGCTTCCTAACATTGCTCTGTTATGCAATGAAGAATTTCACTGTGCTGTAAAGCAGTGGTCCCCAACCTTTTTTGCGCCACAAACCGGTTTAATGTCAGACAATATTTTCACAGACCGGCCTGTAAGGTATGGCGGATAAATACAAAAAAAAAAAATACTGGTATTTTCTAAATATAATAATAAACGTGAATTCACTGTTTGGTTTTTTGTTAATTTTGCTAGCTTAGGGGTTTCAATTTAGCGGTAATGTATTATGTGTCAGCGGCCGGAGCAGCCCTTTTAAGAAGGTAGTGGATGTAGGTAAGACATGTGACCGAGGCATCTTGACATGCATCAAGAGTGAGTCATAGACAGATGTGGCGGAGAGAATCCGATAATTTTCCAAAATAAAACATCGTTCAGAATCAGATAATAAAGAAAACGAAATAATGTAAGTTATGTATTCTTTCTGTGCGGCCCGGTACCAAGTGACCCACGGACCAGTGCGGTCCGCAGCCCGGGGGTTGGGGACCACTGCTGTAAAGTAAATGTGACAATTATAAAGCACCTTTTTTTTTTTTTTTAATTGCATTATATTAAAAGGGTGAATTTACTGGTAAATGGGAAGTGGTAGGTGCAAATCAGGAAAAAAAGTGAATGGGGGAAAAACTGTGCACTGTGGTTTAACTGGCATCAGCTTTTTTTTTGTGACTCTGGAATTTGAAAAATCAAGAATGTTTTGGCCGCTGTTTTTTGTTAAACCTCAAACAGCTTGACCAAGGAATGACCTTACCAAAGTATTACCTTACTTTAATTATGACCATCTGATCTCTGCATGGCTTCCCTGCTGCTGCCAAAGCCAGCCTGTCAAACATATTTAGACATCAGTGTATGCTAAACAGGACATGAAAGCTGCTCTCTGACAAAATTTAGGAAATCGCAAGCTTGCTTTATACCTGACTTTACATCAACATCGAATTCTTTAAGCCAAAAAAAAAAGTTATTTTGTTCCAGTCACTCATAGTATAGTGGGATATGTACTAGCAAGTCTGAAATAAACTGGCTGGAGTATGTGCTTCAGAAATTTGTAACAAGATATCAGATGCTTTGAGGTGCTGTGGAGCATAGTTTCACCATACACTGCCAGTTAAAGAGGTGTTTTTTATTACGGATTACTCATTATTAGTGCCACAGCCAAAACACAAAAAGTACAGCATGGCAATTAAATAAGAAAAAATGAAATGAGAAAGAAAACCCTATTGTGACTTAATACTAAATATTTGCTTCTATTAAATGCAGGTGCACTTGAACATTCCTGGATAAGATAATAGATAGAATATTCATTCCCTGTACACTTCTTCCCATATTATGTGCACACTAACATATGGCAGTGCATTATGCATTTACATAAAGTGCACTTTGCTATTCTGTTTTTAATTTTCCTTAGAAAATCTGATTAGCCCTTTGCTTGTTATACAAAAAAATACAATGTACTTTGTACAAAAACAGTTGTCATAGTCACTATTTAATGTTTGGTTAACAAACATTAAATAGTAATAGTTAAAAATCGTTAAAAATAGTTAAAAATCATATCAATATCATCAAAATGTACCACACTAAAAAGTGTGATGCCACATAATGTATTTAGTTTAATTCGTTTTTTGTTTGTTACAGTAGCTGTTGTCAAAATAAAGGTGTCTTTATAAATCCAGATGTGGGTCAAGATTCCTAATGAACAAACAACTTCCTGAGTTGACGTCATAGAGTATCCTTAAGAGGAACTAAACTCAGCAGGGAATACATCCTCTAAATCATTTAAATCATAGTGTTTACAGGATGTAAATTTTGAAACGAATGTGAACAAGAGGTTCTTGCTTCAAACTGTACACTATCCATGTGAGATTATCCACTGAATCAGAATACACCGTTCATTGTTATGTAAAATTTTAAGGGGCCCACATAAACTTCGGTTGCATATTTAAATATACATCATTTAACATCTAAGTGTCCCTGAACTCTTAACTGTGCTCCTGCATTAATGTCATAGATGCACTTCGAATTATTTACTGCGAGCTGCAGTTTTCAATTGCAGTCATCCAGAACTTGCACACTCGAACTGATAAACTGCAAATAAGACTTACAGTGTATTGCAGTTCCCTATTCTTCTGCAAAGCACTGTGGGTGTATCTAGGAAGTGCATCGGATGACTCTGTGGTATGGGGTTTGAGACCGAAGTGGGCATGCTGAAACCTGACTTCACTTATCGTTACTGCTCTGAATTGTACCACAATTCTCACGCAGTATATATTACTGGTTAAGATTCCTGTAAACAGCTGCCAAAATTTTGTTGCCATTGCAGCCAATGCAGAATATACCACAAACCTACCAACACTTGCTGTGACGTCATGGAATTTGCAAATCCTTAACAAGCAGTAATCAATCATAATAAATACAGTTTTTAAATTTATAGAATGAAACCCACTATCATTGTCAGTATATTTCTATGGTCCAATGTGAAATTACAGTGAAAACAGTGACAAGCTTTCCAGCTCCCTACAGTTGACACTGTCTATTGAGAGAGCTTATTACCTTTGCTCTAGCTGGGGTTAGAGTTTGTCTATTATGCACCTGAAAAATAATAAGAGAGGCCTACAACCACAAAAAGCTTATTTCTCTAAGTTTGCATATGTATCATACTCAGATTCTCATACAAAATTAGATAGAACCCAATGATGGGACAAGTTTAGCAGCAACAACTGCACAATTCTACATCTACGGTATTTTGGCCCTGTTATCTGCATTATTATTTTAATTCAGTTACAAGCCTTTCAAACATAAAGTGCCCATTGAAGGTCCTGCCACATCATCTCACTGGTGTTCAAGTCAGGACTTTGACTAGGCCACTCCAACACCTTAATGTAGTCTCTTTAGAACCAATCAGAGATTGATTTTTCTTGTGCTTAGGACTTCTCTGCATAATCCAAATTGTGTTACCAATAGCAAGTAACCCAAGTCATTAAGCAGCAATGTATCATCAGACTATGTTGAATTCTGTGCAAGCCCTTGCCTAACAACAAAAGTTCCACCTATGATTCTTTGGTGTGGCTTTCTGGCAAATGCTTGACAAATTTTAACGTTCCTCTTGGATTGCAGTGGCAATTTTCATTTCATTCGAGGCCTAAAGTTTCTTAGATTTTAGTGATTATGTAAATAAATTGCTGTTTTTCTCTTCTCTGAATTTTGGTAGGCCAGACACTTCTGTAAAGAAAGTGGCCAATGCTTACTTCACTTTAGAAATTTGCTCTCACTTTAGGTGTCTGGAATCCCAGAAATGGCTTTGTATCCATTTTCAGACTGTTATATTTCAATAACTTTTTTCTTGTCTCTTCTGGAATTTCTTTTCATTTAAACCAAAAATTAAGTTTCACTGCTTTGAAAATCCTTTTTTTATATAAATTTTTTTATGACAGTATTATGATTTTCTTCTCCCATGTTTCTTTTAGTGTGTCTCTCTTGTTTTGATTGACCTATGTGTGTTTTATTGTTTACATTGACATTATGCTTTGTTTCTGACCTTGTCCTGCCCTTGGAGTATTTTCTTAATTATGTCCAGGTGTTCATCTATGAATCTGTCTCCATATACACTTGTGTTTCTTTGTCTCATTCTGAAGTCTTACCAAGACTGCTATCATGTATTTACCTTGTTAGGTTCTAAGTCACATATTTCCCTGTTTATAATCATGGATTATCCTTGAAGGTTTTTGCCTGATGATGCTTACACCTTGTAGTAGCAAAAAAAATATTATTCATTATCATTTAAATGCATAATAAACGGAAGATTATGTTCAATGAGTGGATTTTTATTTATTGTAAAAAGAACATTAATAGATATTTACAGATGTGCCTGGCCTAAAACTAGGATGCATTGATAACTGGGAAATCACAAATGATTAGGAAAGCTGAATGACCTACTTGAATGGGTGAAACTGAAAGCCTACATGCATCTACTATAAATGACTGGTTAAAAATTTACACAAATACTTTACTTCTCCACCACTCTATTCGACACATCAGTAAAATCCTGTAAGACAGTTCAAAGATGAAGGATCTTAAAAACAGTGAGTAAAATCAAGAAAAATAGACAAGAAACAGTAGAAGATTGTATCAAATAGAACAAGCACACAATCTATTTAAAACAGGATCAAAAAGTATGTTTACAGAGGGGGAAATAATGCAGTGGAAACCACTGAGTAGAAGTTATATATAAATTATAATAGAGTATCTGTGCCTGTAGAAGAATATCAATCAAACTGCACTAAAGGGTGCTATGAAGCATTGTGGTAGCTAGGGCCATTTTTCCTATGTCGATGTTGATGGGTATGTGTTAACTGGTGACATCATGACCTCAGAAGTGTACAGAGGGATGCTGGATGAAAATTTCTAGAAATCAGCAATAAATAAGTGAAGTGACAAAAAAAGTATTTTCCTTCAGGACCCAAAACAAAATTCACTTTTGGAAAGAATACTTCCCAGATCCATAACCTAAACCCTACAAAACATTTATGGGAAGATTATTATTATGTTATTGCCCTAGTGTTGAACTAAAAAGGATGAACTGAAAGTTTTACAGGCAGGAATTTGCAAACTTTCACCACAACATAAACTGATTTCTTTGCCAGATGTTGACAAGATGCTTTGCAAAAAGGAAAGTTATTATATAATCAAACAAAGCTATCGTTTTTAAAACATGTATTGCTTGAAAAGTATACCTGCATTATTTGTTTTTCTAAAAATAAAGTCAGATTCTTGCCCCAATACTAATTGTGCTCACTGTGTATTAGTCAGTTGAACTAGTAAAATGTCTGCAACCTGCAAGAAAATCTGTGTATTTGTAATGAATCTGTGCATATGCAAGTTTGTCACTTGACCTTGTGGTTATACTATAATGTTTTGTAGGGCATCACGTTCTCAGTTTAGTGCAGCGTTGAAAAAAAATCACGCAAGACTGCAGCTCTCCATAGACAGTAATCTATATGTAGTCCATTAATACATTTTATTTTGACCAATTATACAATATTTAATATATTTCTCTTAAAGTAAAACCTTATGGAAAGTTTGGATAGAAAATAAAAAAATATTTTGAATAATCCTTTAAGACAGCCATAGATGTGTTGTTTTAGCGTGTGCACTGTGAACTCTCCAAACATATGGCCAGACTGTACTGTGTGTCAAAGTTCTACAGCAAAACTGTCACATGTATTGCGGTTTGGCTGAGTTTGCCAAGAAAAGGTCATTTACAGTTGAGAGCACTATCAAAAACTTTCCACCAGAGCCCCTGTTATAGTTAAAGAGTATTGTCAATGTTCGAGACTTTTATCCAACATTATTACTTCTCTGAAAAGAATGATGACTGGCTTCTCTATGGTGTTTCTGGATCTTTGCAAGAAGTTCATAGTAATGGCTTTGGAACGTTAACAACTAGTGAACAAAAATTGAGAAAACAAAGAAAAAAAGGGGGAAAAAAGAAACAAAGGAGTGAGTGTCCACACATCACAAACTCTTGATTATATGTTTTGGACCAAATGACACAGGGGAAGGATTCAGACTGCTTTTTTTAATACATATGGGCTGGGTATAGGCTGGGGCTGATTTCCTTCTGCCATAGATTTAGAATCATAAAACCTGGTGTTGAAATTCATCTCAGGCTTGACACTAGTTTGGATCTGTGAGTCCCTGTGCAATTAATAATACTTAAAATAAATACTTAATGGCTTCATAATAGTAATTTAATGGTAACAACCTAAACAAATAGGGCCAACCCATTTAAGATTGTGCCCAACAAAAACAAACAATCTAATGTTATGATGCTTAGTGGTTAGTTTGAAATTAGGTTAGGAAAATAAGACCAAATGTCTAAGTTTACATTTCGAAATTGTGGGCCAGTCAATGGGGAAGTGGTAGCTCATTGGTTAAAATGTTGGGCCTCTGATTGAAAGGTTATGAGTTAGAATCCAGTACCACCAAGCTGCCACTGCTGGGCCCTTGAACAAGGCCATTAACCCTCAACTGCTCAGTATAAAAATAACATAAATGTAAGTCGCTCTGGCTAAGGACCTCTGCCAGATGCTGTAAATGTAAATGGGTATATTGCCTTGACACAATGCTTCCTCAGATTTCGGTTTTTGGCCAAAAGGAGTGGATCCTGATGGAGTCATCTGTAATTAATCCATCTCAAGTTTTGACATAGTATGCATTCTAAAAAACATTTCTCCTCACCGTTGTTATCAAGACTTGTTATATCAATTACTGCAGTCTGTATGTCAACTTGAATCAGTCTGGGGTGTTCCCCCCACACCATGCTGAGATGGCTATAAATGAAAATCTTACGAGATTAGCAGTTTTTGAAATACATTAAACAACCTGTCTGGCACCAGCATCTATGTCATGGCCAAAATCACTGAGATTTTTTGACACATTTCACACAGTCTTAACAATTTTGAAATTTTATAAAAAACATTATTATTTACATTAAGCTCTTAGCCTGTAATTCTTGTCGTGATCGGTGACTGGATAATTTTGTGTATTTTTATCAAAGCCAGTTATCTAACAGGTCTGACTAGACAGGAATTTTAAACCAAAATGGGATTTTATAAATCCATCCTTTTATCATCACTGAATTATTATTCAGAAATATGAGATGACCAAATGATCAGTCCGTTACAGAACACCACGAATGCCACTGACGCTGACATTGGCAATAAACCATTAAGAATACTGATCAGATAAGAAATCTAGTTCATGATAAAAAAAACACTGCGCACTGTACCCATGCTGCAGAAAGCTCATCTTTGAAAAGCATCAGAGGCTTGCTAGTGCCATCACAGCTCAGAATGAAACAGAATTTGAGGTTAGGGCATTTCTGCCTGTGCCGAGTGAGAAAATGCAGATGGTGGCTTAGAGTTTCCTCCACTACCTCCCCAGCCTTCAAGACTAAACTTTTTTTTTCTGCCACCACCCACAACTTGCTGCATTGTTTCTGCCCGTTTCTAGGTCATGAGTGGTTAGTGAAATGCCACAGGCCTCATGCTAGACGAGAAACATTTTCATCCATCATCCTGTTCTTCACTCGTCACTCCATCTTGACTGTCCCTGGAGAACATCTGTCCAATCTCAGACAAGTGTTGGTGTGCCGTATTCGCTTTCTTAATTCCCCAAAGGTGAGGACTGTTAACGTGCTGCTTAAAACACACTCCATTTATTACAGATGTTTTCACTTGTCTGACTGCGTGAACGTTCACAAACTGAGAGACTGATTCTGATTTGCCGTGAAGTGGAAGTTAAAATTGCATGCCTCTGATTGAAGTAAGGCTCTGCTTTCTTTGCTGTATTTGCTTCGATTATTTTTCCCACACATTCCTTTTGTATTGGGTTATTTTGGGTATCACTTTTTCCTCTCTGGTGGTTGCTAATGCAGGGCTCAAGAGTCACCAAGTTTTACAGACAGACCAAGCAGCTGCATCCCACCAGCTACAATTTCACTGCTTGAAAACTGGAATTCACTATATTTCGTAGAGCCAACGAACGCATCAAATCGTGAAATACATTGCGAAGAAACTTGGTAGCTTCCTGGGAATCTTTAAAACTTGGCAAGCCTGTCCCTACTCAGTCAACCACAACAGCCAGCTCTTTCTCACAGGCAAGCTCATTGTGCTGTTTTGTAACCTGGTTCTTATCAATTTCTTTTTGCCATCTGAATAGAAAACATTACCGGCAGAAAGACACTCACACCTGACATGTCCTCACATGCCTTTTCTTATCTAGGCCTTTTCTTCATTTAAACCATTTCCATGAAAGGTTTAATCTTCTCATTTACAGTTAAGCAGAAAGGAAACATGGAGGCAGTGAAAAATGGGTCAGGTGCCTTTCCAAAAAATATACAATAGATAACAATCAGCACAAATGTAGATTTCTTTTTTGTTTGACTTAAATGAATTAAATAATAAAAATAAAATAAAATACAGAACTTGGAAAATACTAGTAAAATATTACTTTATTCCGAAAGGCCATTACATGTATGTTATACACATGCAAAGATGAACGATGATCAGACTGTCTATCCTTAGCTGCAATTCATTTTTCATGCGCATCGAAATTAGTGTGTGCTATTTTTTTTCTGTGCGTCTGTTACTCTAAACAGCGTTTGCACCTCTGAAGCAAGATGCTGTTTGATCAAAACCAGCATTACAACGGTGTCATAGATCACACCTATGTTTTCTCACGAGCTTGCAAAACAGGCGCAGCATGCACAAACATTGAAATCCATGCTAATCAATAGAGCATACATAACTGTGTGGGTTATTTTACATAAAATTCTGGTATTTCTGGTATACTTCTTTGGAAGACGCAATTTTATTTTTTTTAAACAAACACAAAGAAGTGGTGTGTGTATGTATTGTGACATATGTATAATTATATTTGAATATATTCACTGTTGCAGGCATGATATTTCTTGGAAAAAGTGTGTTAAGATATACGGCAGCAATGAACATGTATGTAAGAGAGAAAATGTTCTTAGTATATATATATAAATGAAATACTTCTATTAGTGAAGTAACAGCTATTTTAGGTGCAAAAGCAAAACAAAAACAGATGCATGAGTACTGCCAGCATTGCTTTACAGGTTGCAGAAGCTAAAGGTCCACTTGTCAGTGCTCGGGCCATACGGCGCACGCTGCAACAAATCAGTTTGCATGCCCGTTGCCCCAGAAGGAGGCTGGAGGATTATTTCCAACATAATAACAACCCCAAACACCACAACCACCAAGATGACAACTGCCTTGTTAAGAGAGCTGAAGGTGAAGGTGATGGAGTGGCTTAGTGTGTCTCCAGACCTGAGCCCTATTTAGCACCTATAGGGGTTCTCATCCTCATCCTTAAGTGATAGGTGGAGAAGCGCCGTGTGTCTAACATCCAGCAGCTCAGTCATGACATTATGGAGTGGAAGAGGATCCCAGCAACAACCTGTGCAGTTGTGGAGAGTTTCATGAAAAGGAGGATTAAGGCAGTGCTGGATAACAATGGTGCTCACACAAAGTATTGACACTTGTTTTGACACAGAAAAGAGGAAGGTGAAGGAGGAGGTTTATGGATGTGGTGAGGGAAGACATGCAGGTAGTTGGTTTGAAAGAGGCAGATGTAGAGGACACGGGGGCATGGAGACGGATGATCCGCTGTGGCGACCCCTAATGGGAGAAGCCGAAAGAAGAAGTTTTGATACAAGCTGCACATTGACTACTATAAAGTATATCCATGTTCTATTTCTATAGTATTGTCCCTTTAAAGGTTAACTATATTTTTATATATATAATTATTATATATAAAAATATAATTTGATAATATATATAAATTAAATTATATATGAAATATAATTTTAGTGTGTACGTATATTGCAATATTTAATGATGATGTCACTAATGTTTTCAAACTAGGAAGGGGAAGTTTCATTTAGAGAAATTGCACTATATGGAGAAATGTTTGTGGACACCTGATCATATGGTTTGTTTTTTTGCTTTCTGAGTATCCCATTCCACATTTAGTCCCATTTACTGGTCTAAAAATCTCCACTCTTCTGTGTGCAGTCAGCATTCCAATTTATCCCAAATGTGTTCTATAATGTTGAGGTCAGAGCACTACAGCGACTCAAGATGTTCCAGTAGCAACCCATGCAAACAATTATTCATGGAGCTGGCATTGTGCCCAGGGGCATTACCATGCTGGAACAGGTTTGGGTATCCAAATCTATAGAAAAGGTTTGGGAAAGAACTACATATGGCTGGAAAAGTCAGGTTTCTCAAAACTTTTTTCCAAATAGTGTAGTTACTAGACATATAAATTTAGTGGCTGTAGCTGCATTAAAAAAGACCTCACGTTTAATAGAATAATAGATTGCGATTTTCAACCCCTGTACAAAAATACTATCACTAAGCCCCCCATCTATGCTTCATGGACCTCTAAAGAAAACCCCTAACAAAATTTGTTCACATGTATGTTTGAATTTGAACTGCTAAAGACTATCATGTGCTCATCCTGGAACTCACAAGATATGTCTAGTTTATTGTTTGACTTTATTGTATGCTACTGTAGTGTAATTCTTTGCTCCTGTCACTTTGGCATGCTTATTATAATTCTAACTCTACATCCAGTTTTCTATAAAAACTGTTTTGTGACAAGACTTACAATAAAAAAGGGATTCATGGTTTCTTTTCATGTTGCAGATGCAGAAATCAATCATCATCAACACTTTCATGTTAATAAAATAAAAAAAATCTTAAAGATCTGCCAACATTGTACAACCCTGAAGCTGGGTTGCTCATTTACCTTAAGCATGTACTAACCTCCACACCATGAAAGCTACCCTGGGAAAGTTCTGACCTAATTTGCTTGTTTTGGTTCACATTTCATACATGAATCATCATAATAAATCCCACTCATCATTGAAATCGGTGAAACAGGTAAATGCTTGCTTTCCTCACCTGATCTTGTTTGAGCAGCCGTTTTGCTTGCAAGCCCTGAAATCCAGAGGGAGAGAGAGGAAGGAAGGTCTTGCAGGAGAAGACTCTTAAATGTACGAGTGACAAATTAAATTACCCTAGCTGCATTTATTTTACATACTGTAGGTCTCATGACAGCTTATTAAACACCTCAGCCATAATTACCACAAAGCATAAAGAAAGGCTATGATATTTTACATCAGGCCACAAAGGAAACCATCTTTTCAGTTGCAGTTCAGAGGTGTGAAGTCCCCCCTACACAGTAAAATCACTAATACAACAAAATTCAATATTGAAAGTGAATTACTCTCAAAAAGTTGAATTCAAAATCTACAGTGTTAATGATTACACCCTGTTTGTGTAGTTGCAGTGTGCAACATGGGGCGATTTTAATTTTACACTTAATGTACAAAAAAGATTGTCAAATATTCTTGATTCCACCCTTAACACCTTCTGCATTGTGGGGCGACGCCGCCATTTTGTCTACACACGACGGAGAAGGTAAGTAACTGCATTTTTGTATTTTTCTTGTGTTAACATTAGGGGTGACCTCGAATAGTCAAAGCTTCGATAGGAGCAAACTAATTCCACTACCAACCTCACAGTCAAGTCTTCACAGAGCTTTTATAAAATGGGGATCATGCCATTTTGTTCATATGGGGGTGCTTAATGTCTGATTCACATAGAACAACAAATATGGCCTTCTATTTAAAACAGGTAAATCTCTAGTAAAATCTATTTCAATAAGATTCTGGGCAAACACAAGACTGTCCATGCTTTTATTTATTTAATAGTGCTATTAACTTAGGAATTGGATAAGATGTTGAGAATTATAAGATATATTCCTCTCTCTAGATCCAGTATCAGATTGATGACAACAGATCATCTAGTAGTGCTAGAACAGCACAAAGACTAACTCAAAATAAGCTAGATTTGAGACTGTCAGTGTCAAGAGAAATCACAGATGAAATTGCAGAGTTTATTGCATTTGCCATGAGGCCATGTAAAGGAATGTGAAAAATGCAAAATTAGGTGATGTTCTGTACTTTGTGACTTTAAAATATAATCAGGAAACGAATGTTTATCCACATTAGCTTTCATTTTAAAAAGAGAAAAAGGCATTGTCAGTTTCACAAATCGATCCCAGTTTTGGTCACTCTATTAAAAAGTTGTTTCTGTGTGCTGTGTGTGAAAGAAAATAAAATCTGTCTTACCCACTTGTTGTCTAACTGGTGTTGTCATCCACCTCCAACACACACACACACACACACACACACACACACACACACACACACGATTCAACTAACAGTCAACTATAGGAAAAACTTGACAATTCTAATTTGACTATATATATATATATATATATATATATATATATATATATATATATATATATATATATATATATATATATATATATCCTTACTTGGGAACACCCCTAGTTAACACTATTATTTAAAAAAATACACATTATGACAAATATGTTTAGAAATGACTAACTGTGCATGAACGGAAGTTTGTGAAAGTTTCTGCCGCTGACAGATAACTTTCAGTTATTTATTTGTGAAATAAATTTATAGTAGTGTTTTGAAAATATAGCTACCACAACCCTTAAGACTTATTATAATTTTTTATTTTACAACTGAAACAAATTTTAGTTTGTTTGCAGCCTTGTGAAATTCGTATTTCCTGCCTTCGAACGGACAGCCAAATTCAGAGCCTTTTCTACTATGATTGGAAATTGTCATACAGTAATTATATATACAGTGGAACCTCGGAGCTCGCGGCCTCAGCGCTCGCGACCTCGCATGCTCGCGACTTTTATTCCGACCGGCGACTCTCATTCAGATTGGCTCGTGAGCAACCGCGAGCTGCTCAAAACGCTAGTTTTAACATTTCTAATCAAGGTTTATCTCATTAAAACACACTACAGCATACTATATAAAGTGAGTACCCATTACTGTATTTTCTGTACTGTATTGTACTGTATTTTCTGTACTTCTCTACTGCATCCTTTACTGTACCTGTACTTTATTTTTTTTAATTAAGCATTGTAATTGCTGTTAATTTACATAAAGTATTGTTAAAATAGTCTAATAATTAAGTTTAATGGAGTAAAATAGTGTTATTTACTCATTTAAATCGATTTTGTATAGTGTTCTTTGGGTTTTTACTGGGTTGGAAGGGGCGTATCAAAAGGTCGCGAAAATTCGGAACTCGCGACCGGTCTTGGTCCCTAACCCTCGCGAGCTCCGAGGTTCCACTGTATATATATATATATATATATATATATATATATATATATATATATATATATATATATATATATATATGTATATATATATATATATATATATATATATATATATATATATATATATATATATATATATATATACATATATATATATAGCATTGTTTTATATGCTATTGATCTTTAAATAATGATATGTTGTTTGAGCCCCTGTGCTAATAAATAAATAACCCCTTTTACACACGATTTAACTGTATATTTTTCTAAATATTAATAAAATGTAAAAGATGTGCATTGTATTTCATACCTACACAAACACTTAACAGCTGGTTTCATTATCTTTAAATGCTATTTAAGTTACATATTTTGTGAAACATTTTCTATAGATTTGGCCCTGTTCCCTTCTGTGACAAGTTCTCTTTGGAGAATGCAAATTATGACACTGTTCTAGTAATGGAAGCCCTTTGAGAAAGCAACATACAGTAGGGTTGAAGATGGTTAAGAAGCTAAAATGGCAAGTCTGTGATTTTATATAGTGTATTATTCTATGTGCAGTACAAATTTTGGAACACAAATGAAGATTTAATGAGATTGCTTTTTGAGGAGGGTGTTCTCTATCGCGGCTCTGGCCGCGATGTTGCTGAGGCAGGGTGGCGTAAGATGTCGTGGGGCTTACAGGCGGATCTGGCAGAGGGCCTGGAGACGGGCTTGTCCCTTTTACCCGCCTAACCTGCCAGGTCCAGCTCTTGCTCTCTGGTTCGGAAGTACGCGGTTTGGCAGTTTCTTCCCCCAGTAGAGGCAGCCTTGTGCTCTGCCTTTCTTCCTCTGAGGGGGAGAGTATGGAGACTAGAGAGCCCACGGACTCCTCCCTGCCTTTGCTGTATGAGTTGCTCCTAGAGGTAGTGACTCATGCTGTGTCCAATTTTGAATGGGCTTGGCCAGATGATAAGCAGAAGCAGCGTGGATGAACGCTTTTTGTGCCCTACAGTACTACCTCAATGCCGGGGCCTGCCTTTTGCCATATTTTGCCCGCCTCTTCACCCCACATATTTTGTGCGCCCACAGCCCGGAGTTACTGGTCACAAAGAAGCCCAAAAAGAGAACTCGGACCCCTCTGGCCAGGCGACGCTCTAATCCCAAGCCTAAGAAGCCGGCGAACCTAAGGGCCATCATCCCCAGCAAGCGGGCTTCGGTGCAGAGACCCTGACATCAAGGGGTCTTAGGTCACGGGGGGCGTTGTACATCTTATTATACGGTGCCCATCCCTCTTCAGCGCCAACAGGAGGTCAGCCTTTAAACCTGCCATGTTCGTGCTTCAAGGCACAGCGACCTCTAGCGACCTCTAGCGAGTGTGGACATATGCCGAGCACTGGACACAGCCGGTTTAGCTTCACCTGGTCAGGGGCTTACAAAGGAGGAGGATAGAATGCCTGCAGCACGACAGGTCATGGGGGAATAGAGGGCATCTTAGGTACATCGGACTGGGGTAAAGAAAGGCACTGTGCCGTGCCAGGAGTGAACTCTAGGATGGACGGGGCCACAGAAAGAGCCTGTGGTCCCTGACCATCTTCAGGAAGGATTTAGCCAAAAGAAAGGCAGTCTTAACTGACAGAAACCTAAGGGCCACCACAGCTAATGGCTCGAAAGGGGGGCTTTGACAGAGCCTCCAACACAAAAGCCAAGTCCCACACAGGCACTCTGGATCATGTCCCGGGCCTCACCCTCTGGGTGCCACGCAGGAAACATGTCACTAAAGAGTGTTACCCAGCAACTGCTCAGCAAGCGGAGCACAATAAGCCGCGATAGCGGACACGTAACCTTTCAGGGTGTCCAGGACATTTACAACGCTGTGGGCTGTTCCACCCCACTGACCTTTGTCAGGTTCTATAACCTTGACCTTAGAGCCAATCCCGGCTTCTCTGTCCTGCACTTTAGCTGTGCCCATACACACTAGGCAGGGACTGGTCAGTGTGGTGTGATTGGACACTCGTTCCCATAGCGTTGTTGACACAGCTCGAGTTCCTGAAAGGGAAAGTCTTTAGGTTACGTATGTAACTCTAGTCCCCTGAGGGAATGAGATGCTGCATCTTCAAGCCACACTTCCTGCACTCCTTCTACTTTCAGAAGCTAGCGTCGGCTCCACCGCATGTGCGTTTTATGCTTCCTGGTCATGACGTCACACCGCCGGTGACATTGCAAAATTGTTGACGCAGTGCCTTGTTCCCTCAGTGAACTAGGGTTACATACGTAACCTAGAGACAAGCGTATGTAATATTAAAATTAACACTTTGAGTGTTAAGTCAACGCTGCTCATTTTACTGTGTATAAAATAATAGTAGAGTAGTAAGCATATAACAGTTCCCTGAACAACCAACAAAATACAGCTGACACTATTTCACGTCACAAGATTACACAAACTTAATTCGCACCATCTGAGAATTCTGGATCTAAATCTCATGTTGATTCTTTTTCCACTATGATTTTTTTTCTTTTCATTTAAACTGCACGCATGACCTACTGTTTGCAGAAAAGCAGATTTACTTTTGCTTAAACAGGCTTCCAATGTGATATACCACTGACACTTTAAAAAAGTCACTGTGGTGAAAAGAAGTGTGAATCTAAGTAGGGTTTCATTTTCTATGCTCATATAAGAAATTGGAGAGAGCTTTGGAAGGTAAATCGTAATGAATTGTAATAATCATGTGCAGATATGAATATAACCCACAGGAACAGTAATATTTGTAAATGCACTGGACAGGAATATATGTAGTACTATTCTTTGCCTCAGAGCAAAAATCATCAGTCAGTGAAACAAAGGCCTCTATCACAAATGTGACTGCTTTCTTCTAATCTGCTCCCCTTCATGAGTCTTCTCAGTAGAGTGGGAAAAAAACCCCTAGCTGTTTAGTCTAAACATCTAAGCAACTCTGTGATAGAAATCACACACACACACACACACACACACACACACACACACACACACACACACACACAATAGGCCTTTAAGACTCATATATAAACAGCGTTTACAGATACATTCAGAATTTTATAGGAACATTTTTAGACCTTCACACTTATTAACACCTTGTTCTATGAATGTACATGAGAGAAAGTACATTAACCATGAAAACTAACGAAAATAAATAAGAGTCTTTACTGGACAGACATTAAACTGCCCTTTAAGTTTCTAAAGATCTTTTACACTTGCACCATGAAAAGTGCCCTGAAAGGAAACATTAGCCTAGCACCAAGCAGGACAGGTTTTCTAGATGTTGGTGCAATCAGTCTAGCTCCCTGACCTCCAGTCCATCTACAGCAAGTGATGCTGGATCAAGGCCAGGTAGACACTGAAAGACCTCAGGCATCTGAAGAATTTACTCTTCTACTTTTTTTGCACTCTTCTGGGAGGCACTTTTGCTCCCTGAAATTCAACACAGAGAGAATGAGGAGGAGCTTTTACCTACAGGCCATTGAGGTCCATAAACAGCAAAACTCTGGTTAGAGACCAGTTCACACAACACCCATATCACAGCCTGATTTTTCACTCACATCTGCACTTTATTCAAAATAATTTTGCTGCTGATGTTTATAATTCTCTTTTGTAGATAGATAAATAGTTACAGAGATGCACTATGTAGACAAAAGTATTAGGACACCTGCCCTTTCCTGTTATATGTGGTTCTTCCCCAAACTGTTACCACAAAGTTGGAGGTACACAATTGCACAGCATTGTATTGGATGTGGTGTTAATGTTTTTCTTCACTTAAACTAGGAGACCCAAACCTGTTTTAGCATGACAGTACCTCTGTTCATAAAGCTAGATCAATAAAGATAAGCTTTACATGGCTTGGAGTGCAAGACCTTGAGTGGCCTGCCATTGAGCTCAGACCTCAACCCTAATGAGATTGAAACACTGACTGCACTCCAGGCCTCCTCACCTCACCTACATCTGCCTCACCTACCGCATCCAATAAGCACCTGGCTTTACTAACACCCTTGTGGCTGAATTAACACAAATCTCTACAAGAGCACTCCAAGACCTAGGAAAACATCTTCACAGAACACTGGAGGTTATTATAAAAGGGGACTAAATGTGTAAATAGGATGTTCAAAAAGCATGTAGGAATGTTATGTCACAAACATTTGTGCAAGCAAACAAATAAAAACATTTGTAACTTTTAATAAAAGTGTACAGGAAATGGTTAAAAGAGTTTATGTATTCTTGCTTATTTTAATGGTCAAACTCTTTTTTTTTCTTTTTCGTCGTATGACAGTTGAGTAGGACCTTTTTTGTGTTAGTGGCTCCACCTAGTGGCCAAATTACAAAAGTACATTCATTTTCATGTCAGGTATTAATACTGAGGGTTTTTTTGTTTGTTTTTGTTTTGTGTGTTCTTTATTTTCCAGAAATAGTGTATTCCAAGTACTGAGAATACAAGGTAAATTTCTAAATATTTCAGGTGGGTAATAAACAATTTAATATTTAAAAATTAATTTAAAGTAGATTTAGGATAGATGTGTGATTAAATTGCGATTAATCACGAGTTAGCTCTTTTAATTAAATTAAATTAAATAGATTAAATAGCGTCTAATAGAAAGAAAGTCTAAAGTCTTAAAGGAAGAAAGAAAGGAAGAAAGAAAGAAAGAAAGAAAGAAGATTATTTTTTACTTTTTTATTCACATTTTTGGGGATTTTGTATAATTAATGAACACAGAAGTTGAATATGTGCAGTGGATCACTTAAGTTATTTCACTGTTAAATAAATTTAGTTTACAAACAAAAAATGTAAAATTAATAGTAACCTCTTCAAACAAACACAAACTGGCAAATGCTCATAATGGTTTTATTTAAATAATCGTTATGAAAGTAATGAAAGTAAATTTAATACAGTTAAAGAGGAGCTTTAATTGTTTTAAAGCTTGTATTAAAGCTTGTATTAAAGCTGTCTTTCGACTTATTCAAGGCTTTTCAATAGAACAGCTAAAGGGTTTAAAACAAACAAACAAACAAACAAACAAACAAACAAACAAACAAACAAACAAACAAACAATCCTTGGCTACTCCGTGTAACGACTGATGTCACAGTTGTCCACTAGGCGGTGACAAACACCTTCATCTCGCTAAAACTCCCAGCGAAGAAGAAGAAGAGGACCCACGTGACCAAACTGTCATGGCGGCCGCCGCTGCAGTCCGGACGAGCGTCGGACTCTCTTTAAGATTGGCCAAAGTTGCACCGCAGTGCCGTGTTTGTCCGTTTAACCGGTTAAATCTCTGCAACGGCGCCACGATAGCAAAGACAGATCGCCGTTTTTCAGCGCCGAGCAGAGAGTTACAGACTTCCATAAGTGAGTGAGATGAACTGGTGTGCTCCATAGGCTGGATAAATCATTGGTAAACACGAACGAGGTGCACGCACGCACGTGCATGCTAATCCCTGTTATTTTCACTGTCGCTTTTTTCATCTTACTTGAATGTTTTGCACAAGTTGTTAATAGTGATGAATCACTAGGGTTGTGCAATATATCCGTGTGTATCGTTATTGCGATATCAACTGCCGCCCGTCGATCTGTTCATCCGTCTTTCTACCCATTCGTTTCGATTAAATGTATTTTTTTGCTGCTCTTTCTGGTGTGGCTCGTAGCACCAAAAGGTTAAGGAAGGTCAATCCAGACATCTCAATTCCCATCAACACTTTCAATTCCTTCTTTGGAATCCCCAAATATTCTCAAACAAGGAGAAAGATGTCATTTCTTTAGTGTGTCCATGTCTGTCCAGACATCTCCTTCCCAATCAATAGGTCTTTCTACGATGCCCAAACCACTTCACTTAAAGCTTTTGCCCAGCTTTTCAGAGTAAACCAAGTATATCTGCAGACAAGTCATTCTTCACCGCTAGTTCTTCTGTAATGGTTTTAGTCACTTATGACCATAGTTGAGGACATGGAGCTTCTGCTTCACAGCTACAGCATCTGTTATGCTTCTAATGTACCTAACTTCTAATATTTTAATCTAGTTTCTAATATTTTTGACACTTGTGAACATGTTCATAAGCTACTTAAACCCATTCATTGTAGTCTGCACAAGGTCTCTCTTCGCACTTGAAGCGGTTCATCCCAATCTTTTTTGTCCCTGAACTTGGATTTTAATGTCAGCAGGAAAAAGGAATTGCAAATGAGCATAACAAACTCTTTTTCCCCCAGTAGAGACCAGTTCCTGATGCCCTGGTTGAGACGTATTGTCATGGATACATTCATAATACAACCTGTTTTGTACATCACATCACCTTATCAACATGGCTTCTGACAATCACAATATGTATCACAGTGTGAGCTTTTTTCCCCAAGCTCTTTTACAAAACATTTGGAAAATAAACGGTCATAATTGGTTAAGACAGGAAAAGAATCTTCTGCAAGCACTTAATTAGCAATTTAAAGAATTGCATTTTGTAGATATACAGTGGTGTAAAAAAAGTGCAAAAGGGTCTGGCTCGAGAAATTGAACTCTGGTGTGATAAGCCACAGTTTTAACGGGGGCAGACAATTTTTCACACAGGGCCAAGTATTTTTGGATTGTGTTTTCCCTCAACGATAAAAACCTTTCATTTAAAAACTGCATGTTGTGTTCACTTGTGTTATCTTTTACTAATATGTAAATTAGTTTGACGATCTGAAACATTAAAATGTGACAAACATGCAAAGAAATAAGAAATCAGGACACTTTTTCACACCACTGTAAAAGCTCTGAGTTTCTAAGTTTTTCATTGTGGTTTATTGTTTCAGATCGGCACCAGGGCGAGGAGGGCAGTTCGACTGTAGAAGATCCAGATGAAGATGTGTACGTCCTGTGGAATATTTCCTATAGTAACTTAAATGATCTGTATTATTTTGTCCACATTCTAACATTTATTTATTTATTGGTATCAGTGCAATTTCTGTCATGTTAAATTATACTCAAATCATAAGTTCATATTTTACTCAACTAAAGCTTTCTGCTGCAGCATTAATGTGGTGTTTATTGACCGGTCTGGACAGAGGATACCGGTGAAGGCGAAAGTGGGAGACAATGTTCTGTATTTAGCGCATAGACATGGCATCGAACTTGAAGGTGAACTTGATAACATTTTCATTGCTTTTTATTTCGTACTGGCATGACACGTTATAAATCCGTATCAAAGCGAACAAAATAAATTGGAGCTGTGGGTCTTACTTCATGCAAAGCGAGCAAATGTTGCTTATGTTCGATATGAATAAAAAATAAAGACCATTTTGTTTCCGTTTACAACAGAGCTGCCTGGAATGTCAAAGTTAATAAAAAAAATAATCAACTCGTTCTCCTGTTATTTCAGGGGCCTGCGAGGCATCGTTGGCTTGCTCCACCTGTCACGTTTATGTAAATTATGAATACTATGACAAGCTGCCTGAGCCTGAAGAAAGGTAAAGCTTAGTACATTGTAAACATATAATAATTTATATATAAATAAAAAAATATCCTGCAACTTGTACCTGCGTTTACCCTTTTTATCAAGTGAATCTGCGTTAAAGAACATTAGAGGTTTTACAGATTTTGACTATAGTCAATGTGTAGTTTCATTGTAAATAAAGTTTAATTTTATTAAGTATTAATATTATTAATAGACTATTCCTTTATTTATTTTTTATATATTATTTGTAGAAAAGCTTCTCTTTAACTATGAGTTTAGACCATCAATTTATATGCATGTCTTACGCATCTTTCATATTCGTAATATCTTTAACCTTTAAAGGGAGGACGACATGCTTGATATGGCCCCATTGCTGCAGGAGAACTCTCGTCTTGGTTGCCAGATCATTTTGACCCCCGAGCTGGATGGCATTGAGCTGACGCTACCCAAGGTCACGCGGAACTTCTACGTTGACGGCCACATCCCCAAACCTCATTGATTAAAGGGTTAAAGTCCCGAACGTGCAAACAATGGGTGACATCTTTTCTCAAGATGACTGAGAAGCTTGTGTTTAAAGGACTAAAGAACACTGGTGAAAACATCAGTCAGATATTTCCGTTTTCAAGTGTGTCCTGATAATCCGCACACTCTGAATAGTGTTTTCGAAGCGCACAACATCTGGATCAAGAAAAGTCTTTGATCCCTTCGATCAGAAACGTAAAAATGCCTTTTGAATCTGTTAAGTTAGATGGTTGAACACCGGGACGGAACGTCTTAGAAGCACCTCCGAGTTCTGGAGTTCTGTTGTAGTATTCAAAAATTTCCAAAGGTAGTGAAGGTGACATTTTGCTTTACGCACATCAGACATGCGCACAATTTTTCTGTATATATTCTTATGTGAGTGTGTAACAGTGAAATGCATTATGGCATTGTCATTTTCTTTTTAGGATGTTTTATTTTTTTTTCACAGTATGATTAATTTAGATCTTTTAGAGGATAAAGGAAGAAATTGAGGTGTTGGTTAGTGATATTTCTGCCTTCCGAAAGAACACAATTTTTCTAAAGCTGGTTTTCAGAATGATTAACAGGATTTACAGCTGTGTGTGTAATTTAGTCAAGACCTGACGATATTTTTGTGGAACTAAAATTAAATTCTCTAAACATGGCAGGAGTATTCAGCGTCCAGTGATGGCAGTATGTGAGCCATAGTGCACCCATTAACACGTTTTAAACTACGAATATACATAATGTTTTTGCTTTAAGAAATAAAATCTCACTGTGATGTAAAACCACTAAACCCACAAACTTTCAATGACAGCAGCTGGCTTGTAAATGGCTTTGCGTTACATTACACGTTTGTCAAACGAATTAAAATAAATCATAAATCTCAAGATGTTTAAGTTGGAGACTTTTTTGTTTGTTTGTTTTTTTGAGACATTGTGGTCTCTTCAAATGGAAGCCATACTTTGTGTCCTTTGTCTTTGTGCACTTTACTTTGAGTAGAGTAACAGCTAAAAAACCAAACTGTCTAATAAAGCAAGTTCCATATAAATGTGCACATTAAACAGAATAAATCAGACCATAAAGCTGTCATTGTTGACGTTATTTATATATCTATAGAGAGAGAGAGAGAGGTCGGCTAGCATGTTTGCTATCTATTAATTAAGCCTATATTACCTAATAAAATTAAATTCACAACTAAGATGTAATTTTAGCTCTAATTCTTTTAGTACACAGGATGAAATGTAATGAATGAATTATATTAAAATGCAAGTGCAATTTTAATGAAGTAAATTTCCAACTAGCAACACCTGGACACCTGATGGTCACGTGACACCCTCCTCTCACGTGACGCGACCGAGAGTCTAAAAAGATAAATGTATAGGGGAAACGGTGCTTGTATATAAAAGTAAGGTGTAAGTAAGGAAAAAACGTATTTTTTCCTCCAGGTAAGAAGTGGACTCTCACCAGGGTTATGTTTGCTAAATAACTTTAGATGGAACGCAGTTTGGAGAGATTTTAGCGACAGTAATTGCAGTAATGAGAGAAGCTCAATTAATTGTGCTTGGAGATAGAATGAAAGGATCACCAGTGTTCACGGTGTCAGATTTATTGTATAGATTTTAATTTGTGTATACACGTAAGAAAGTTGTCAAGATTGCATTGAATTTGTTTGGTGGGGTTGTCTTTGTAGTACTTTATATTGGACAAAGTCACACCTGGTGCGGTAAATGCTGGCGCGCGCGCGCCCACCTGTGCGTGAGGTGTCGCCTCAGATCATTCAGAATCTAGAAATGTATATATGGATGGATGGATTGATTACTTTATTATTTGACCACAGTGTAAACCTCCATCTGAGCAACAGTTTAGTTCATAAGACTTATATACAGCCTACAAGTAAGTGTAAATGTGTATAAACCTCATACCATAACTATCATTAAAACAGACAGGAGTTTTATGTTTCATTAACAAAAAGCAAAAATCTTAATGATCACTCGTGTGGTTAATCTTAAGCTTTTGTTCCACAATCATTGAAACTGTTCATTTGTATTTTTATTTCTAGGTTTAGTAAAACATGCTTAAAAATCAACCCCTTTTCAGCTTTCAGTAATGTAAGACTATAAGGTAAATTTGTTTAGTGAGGTACAAATAAGTGTATATATGTAAATAATGTATAGTTTTCACAAGAAGACTTTCATAGTTTTAACTGGAACAGCTGTGTGACTCAATATTTAGGCCAAAACGTTCTCATTAAAATGAAAATGTACTGATGGGCGAACATGCATTCCAATAATGGACATGAATTCTATTGACATAACCGTTAAGTGTCTTCTGTTTATCTCAGAAAATGGTCAACGAAGCATGAGTTCAGAAGGTAACACTCCAGCTGATCTCAGAAACTGCCCCAGGACTGCAGAAAGTACCAGCAAGAACATGGATCCGGAAGACCTTTGCAAGACTCAATCTTCTATCTTGTATCTTCTTCAGGAAGCCACCAGGCTTGTTACACCACCAAAACGGCACAGTCCAGATGCAGAAAAACTCCATGATGGCACAAAAGAGACTATTGTTTCACACTCAACTAGCTTGATGCAAAAAGATCCAGAGGTTAGAACTGTCACAGGAACCTTCTCTATGTTAAGCAGTAGTCCATGGGAGGTCATGAGTCTCATAAACCTCCAGTGCGAGAGGCTGCTCCACTCTGATGGAACACATGGAGAGGAAGAGGACTCGCACACCCACCAAATGAAAGTAGATGCTACATCTGAAGACGGAGATACTGCACAAGAATGGTCCTCATTTCCTTCAGCTGTTTCCACTTCTATAATGGCCAGAGAAGCTAATGCAATGGAGCGTGCCATTGAGTCTGTTTGCTGCTCTGTTCCAAATAACGTTGATCCAAATGACCACCTGACAATTGAGAGCGTCACTGAGAATGGTGAAGTTGCAGCAACCGTTGAAGAGGATCTCGCAGAGCATATTTCCAAGACCACAGAGGAAAGTTTATTTTCCAGCACAGTTATGAGTGAAGAAATGATGGATCACAGTATCCTTGTTGAAACACCAGTGCTACCCCTTGACTTGACCAAAAAAGTGGAAATTTGTGAACACACCACAGAGAGTGCTGGGGGTTTGAATGAAATGGCGAATGTCTCGTCCATTTCTGAGGCTCCCCAAAGTCATGAAATAAGCTCTGTTGACTTTACATCATCTTTGGTTGCTGAAAAATATGAAGACTCATGCTTATTTTTTAATGACTGTGACGATGCAGTG
Organism: Silurus meridionalis; assembly: GCF_014805685.1. Classification (NCBI taxonomy): domain Eukaryota; kingdom Metazoa; phylum Chordata; class Actinopteri; order Siluriformes; family Siluridae; genus Silurus; species Silurus meridionalis. The sequence continues at coordinate 4,970,435 of NC_060884.1, read as the reverse complement.
TGTGAAAGAGCAATTATGTTAGGAGCACCACCTTCAAAAACAGATTTAAACAATAACCTAGAGGATCCTATACTCCAGGAGAACGAAAAGACTCCTTCAGTAATCTCCTCTCAGCTCCTATATGGTAACCGAAGGAGGACACCTAGGAAGCAGTCTCACCCTGTACGCAGCCCTGATTTACAAGATCCAGGGCTTCAGGGAGTCACGTTCAGCATGCATACAGAGCTAGATCACAGCACAGACCAGTGCCGCCTTCTTATCACCTCCAACTACAGGCAAGCACTGGATCAAAATTATTAAATTTATAGGGTTTAAGTTTTAATAGGGTTATGGTGCATTCACAAATTCATGCAATTACAAGAAGTAATCCTGAGGATTTTATTTTTTTTAATTTGTGTAATTGTAAATCACATTTGTATATTTTGCGTTGTGTCCCTGCTGTTAATGTTAATGGTGTGTCCTGTAGTAAGCTATCCAGGCGTGGCAGGAGGAGCAGAAGCTGTAGGCCCCGATCCTTACAGAATTCCCAGCGAACCAGCAGCTCAGAAGAAGAGTGTGACTCAGCCAGCCAGTGCGGTAAGTAGCGCTGTGAATGTGTGATTATGCTCATATACACATACATACATTTATATTATAAAGACTAAGACTAGAGGAGGGCCAAGAAAAAGGTATATGAATGTGGAGAGGGATGACATGCAGGTGGTTGGTTTTAAAGTGGTAGATGTAGAGGACCAAGTGATATTGAGATTGATAATCCACTGCTATGACCTCTAACAGCAGCAGCCGAAAGAAGATATACACCGATCAGGCATAACATTATGACCACCTGCCTAATGTTGTGGTGTTCCCCATTTTGCTGCCAAAACAGTTCTGACCCATCGAACATTAACAGCATTAACGTCTTCAACAATTTGAGCTACAGGAGCTCGTCTGTTGGATCAGTGCACACGGGCCAGCCTTCGCTTTTCACGTGCTTCAATGCGCCTCGGGCGCCCATGACACTGTTGCCGGTTTACCACTGTTCCTTCCTTGGACCATTTTATTAGATACTGACCACTGCAGACCAGGAACAGCCCACAAGAGCTGCAGTTTTGAAAATGCTCCGACAGTCGTCTAGACATCACAATTTGGCCCTCGTCAAACGCTCTCAAATCCTTACGCTTGCCCATTTTTCCTGCTTCTAACACATCAACTTTGAGAACAAAATGTTCTCCTGCTGCCTAATAAATCCCTACCTCGAACGGCGATAATATATTTATATATAAAGGGTCATTAAACATGGAGCATGACATGTATTATGTTATGTAATATGGATGATTTTGGTTGATGAAATGTCTCTCCTACTAATGTGATTCTTGTTTTTTAGAGAAGATATGTGCATCTTGCTGCACGAGGAAGACTCCTTTATGGCGAGACGCAGAAGATGGTACACCACTCTGCAACGCCTGTGGAATCAGGTGAGATTGCTAAGACTCTGATTACCAGTGTACTGTATATTGAGGGCATATAAAATTTTATTGGCTGATTGATTTATAATCGGGCATGTTAAAAGGGTGGCTGAAAAGCATTCATCCAGTTTCAGGAGTTTGAGGATGTGGTTGGAACACTGAGTGCAAAAATGACTCTTTGACTCAACATTGAAAAGAGTCAAATATATCTATGAATTAAATGTGGCCCTATTTATTCATATATAATTGTGGTATCGTATCCAGAAGTGGGTTGGTGGAGCTTTCTTCTGAGTATGTTTTAATTGTATTGTGATTTTAAAGTGTAAAAATTCTTCACAATTTCTGAATGGAACATTCTGCCCTTACATATATTTCGTTTCTGGATTAATTTAGTGTGAAAGAGGTTTGAAAATACTGGAGTAATATGAAATGTTTTGTTAGAAAACAATTGGTCACTCAAGTTCTATTGCTCACTCAAAAACAGGTTTAAATTATAAGTGGTGATTTGTAGAGCTGCTTAAATCCAGCATGAGTTCAGTTCGATTTATATTTTAGCCTAATTTAAAAAAAACCTCGAATATTCCTCACTTCTGTTGTTATGATTGGGAATCCTGGTTTGAATGTGAACAGGTATAAGAAGTACCGTGTGCGCTGTCTGCAGTGTTGGAACATTCCCCGGAAGGAAGCCAGCTCCAACTCCAAGTGTTTGAAATGTGGAGATCTCCTCCAACCCGCCTCGCAAAGCAAACGGGCCGGATGGTAGGATGAACCGGTGTTGTACATTCCTGCTTCCATACATTCTAGAACCATCTCATCAATTTTCTTTTGGGAAATTAGTTTGTTTTAGAATATTAATATGAAGCATGGATGCACTCCTGTATAAAAGGGCATTTCTCAGCTTTACAACAATGAGGAAAGTAATATATAAAGTTTCTTTAGTGTCTGTGTGTTTGTCAAAGCTCTTGCTGGAATAGTTCTTAATATTGTTAATACTTCCATATATTTGTCACTGTGTTACAATTTATTTTTATTTATTATTATTATTTTTGATTGAGCGATAGAACTTTCAGTCTTACTAATTGTTTCTGCCTCCAAACAAAACAGTTTACTGTCCCAAGCTCCTTTATAATTTATTATCCAACATGTAAACATTGTGGGAAAGTGGTGTCTGTAAAAATGGTTAGATTTTGCACCTTGTCTGTAGTGTTTGCTGTGGTGTGTAATGGTGTGTAGCCTATTTAGGCCTTAAAAGCATGAATATTGCTGCTGTCTTTACAATCTCTTCTTTGAATTTTTTGTTTTTTTGCTGCCTGTGATGCATTTTTACATAAGATTTTCTGGAAGCTTGTTTGGATTTGGTTGAAAATTAAATTGTGATGTAGCACTGGGTATATGTTGAATGACCAACACCAAAAATAGCAGTTAAGTATTTTGTGCTGCCACGTGATGGGTTGAAATCATTAGTTTTATTTCAAAACAGGGTGTGCATAATTAAAAAAACAATTACCAATGGGAATTAAAGCCACTGATGAAGCTGTTGATGAACCCTGGCTAATTGCATTTGGACCCCCAGCCCATTTTGTAAATTGTTCAATAGACCCACAGAAAACTTATCTGCAACTTCAAAACCTTTGAACACATTAGAAAATTGTAAGCGACACAGATACCACATATAATTTCCATCTAACCATAATCTAAAACTTAAAAAAACATTCAAAAATGCTCAAACTGGACATGGATCCAAAGGATCTAAAATAAACGCACACGTCTCAATCCAGCCTAATCTCATTTCCATCAGTTTACTTCTCTCGAAATCTTACTTCAGTTTTTTATTAGAGCCATATAGCTGAATATGGACCAGATGAAGTGTAAAGATTTAATGTGCATTAAAGCAGTGGAAAACTTGCTTGATCATCTTATTATCCTTGTTCCCAGCCTTGAAGGGTATTACTATTTCTATCAGCAAGGAGCTACATTACTTTGAAGCAGGAAATCTTTTCCTCATGTGTCGCAAATTAAAAATTTTTTTCCTCCAGTAAACTTAAAACTAACCTGAAAGCATGGGCTTAGACTGAAAGCAGCTATTTTGGAAATATTGATTTCTTTTTATTTTCCTTGTAATTTACTTTTTGCCATTGTGTATAGGACGGAAGGCCACATTTCAAGTACATAAATAATGACTAATATACAATTGTAGATAATTGAACATGCTACTACTTTAAACCACTCAATATCTAAGAATTGGCACTGTTTACCTTTCATGTCAAAGTATTTCATATTGTGTATATATTTGTGCGTATGTGTATAATATTAGCTGCATAAAACACTGTTCAGCCATCAGTTCCTTTGAAAGCATGAACAAAACTACACATGTCCAAACGTTTGCGTTTGCTCCATAGACTTTTTGAACATCACATTCCAGATTTAGTCTCCCTTTGCTGTTATAATAACTTCCATTCCTTTGTCCTGGCTTACACTTGAAAATTTGATTAAGGATGTGTGTGTATGCCCATTCATTAATGAAAGAATGGTCATGGCATGGTAGTGAGGGTCATAGGCTGATTCACAGACATGCTATGTATATTGAGGGTGTTGGTCACAAACCTTTGTCCATTTACTGTATAAAGTAAAGCATTCCATTAAGGACAGCAGTTTGCTAAGAACAAAATAACACTTGTGGTGTGCTGGTATAGGAAGACAATACACTCTACAGTAATGTGATTGGGCCAGTTGCTGAGTTAAATGTAAATCATCTAAAGATATTATAGATCAACTGAAGAGATCAAACAGATTAGAAAATACAAACCTGAAGATCTGCCAACTCACAACACATTATTTCACTACTGTTTTGTAGCCTGCTTATATAATACATTATCAAATTGGTTGAACTGCATCAGAACAGAGGTGAAATCCTGCCTCCGTATTTAGCAATGTGTACACAATACCAACACTAGGTGGAAGTGTCTTTCTATTTTCTAAAAGTGGCCAAAATCCCATGTCTCCAGAGAGTAAAGTAGTAGCTTTTCCCTGTTCTGGTGTATCACATTTATATTAACGCATGCTCTGACCCTTCTTTTTTTTCCAATTTTGTTAAAGCAAGGGGGACCCAAACTAGTGTCAGTGACCCATCAATCGCCCATTGCTGATCACCTGCAAAATGCATCTCTCACACCACAATGAGATAAATCTAATGCTTGTAAGAAAATATTCTCATGTATCTGTCCTAATGAACTAGGTTTTCATTTCATTTAGACTTCTTTTACTCTGGACAAGAAAGTGTATAGAAAAGTAAAGTGATTACAAGTAATATAAAGGCAATTTGGTTTACATTAGTTAGTCTTATTGTGTGTAAATTTACACACACTCAGAAGCACAAACAGGAGCCTCAAACCTCGTATAAAGGTCGATTTTTCAAACCTGTTTTTTGTTAAGTCAGTTCACATAGACGGACAGACAAACTAAGGAATATATATATTTATATAATAAAACAATTAGATTAATGTTATTTTATCTCACATCTTTGCCAATAAAATCACTTTATAAAACTGTACAGAAATAGTTCATATCAAAATGACAGAACAGAACGTTTGGTTTAGGTGAGGTGAAATGAGTATCACTGAGCAGAAGCATAAAACAGTTGATGAGTGCCTTTTACATGTCATTCTGGCCAATCAATTATTTTTATTTGTGATTTCTTATATATAAGAAGGCTAAAGACCTCAGGGAGACGTTTCGATCGTCCAGCATGATTGTGCACTGATATTTACAATAAAGAGAAATTCTCTTTATTATTCTCTTTATCTCGTTACTTACTGATAAATGGGCTGTCATGAGGATGTTCAGATTGTGTGGAACACGAAAAAATATTAATAAAAGTTTTGTCTTTTATTTTTAATATGCTTTATTATAGCAGGGACTGTGCTTTACTAATTCTTCCCTTATTTTGGGTCAGACATTTTAAAGCACATTTAAGTTCATCTTGAGGTTTTGTACGTTTAATAAGAAAAAAGTATATAACAAAAACTACTTTTCCCCAATATTTAATATATGAGATTTGTTTTTAAACCAGTGGAGTGTGTTGATGGGGCCTATTTTTGGTATGAAGTCTGGTCTTTCCTGAAAAAAAAAATGACTTCACCTCCCTCTCATCTACTAATGGATAGAGTTACACGAGGGAAAAACTCTTGAGGATGTTTTTCCTTTCTTTCTCTTTGCTTTCACCTACAGGACTAAAAGTTAATGCCCCTCCTCTTGCGATTTTTATCCCAATCAAAACAAACATTTATCTTTTGTGAAGCATGAATGACGCGTCCGGAGCGCACTCTTTCTTCCATGGCAATTACAGTAAAGCAAGGCGTGTTTATTTTAGTTATTTCATTTTTTTCTTTGTACATTGATAAGATCATTACCGCAGCTCGGATGTGAGTGTGTGGATCCAGATCTGAAAGCGTTTCCTCGTTTATTGCGGGATAATGATTCTGGATCAAAGCTCCATGGAGGAGCCCGACATCGACGTTGTTGGAGAGCAGGATAAAGATGCTCAAGAAGTTCAGACGTCCAGGAGTGAGTTTAGGCTCAAGGTGAAGGATCCAGGTGACGCTTCGAGCCACAGCGACGCGTCGGGTGTCGCGTGCGTGAAGCCGCCGTACTCCTACATCGCGCTCATCACCATGGCCATCCTGCAGAGCCCCCGCAAGCGGCTGACCCTCAGCGAGATCTGTGAGTTCATCAGCCGCCGCTTCGCCTACTACCGCGAGAAGTTCCCGGCATGGCAGAACTCCATCCGGCACAACCTGTCGCTCAATGACTGCTTCGTGAAAATGCCACGTGAGCCCGGAAATCCAGGAAAAGGCAACTACTGGACGCTGGACCCCATGTCCTCAGATATGTTTGAGAACGGTAGTTTCCTGCGGCGCAGGAAGCGCTTCAAGAGGCACCGCTGCTTCACCAAGGAGGTGGAAACGCCGCTTCCGGGATTCCAGCTCGGATCTTACGCTTCGGTTTTACCGGTCCCGGCTTTGGATCTCTACCTCGAGCGTTCACCATCTCATCCTCCTCCACATCCTCATCCTCCTCACCCTCATCCTCCTCCTGGTCCTGGCTTACCGGTCGGCAGCCTTTTACCTGCACTTTCCACTCTTCTCAAAGGCTACCTCCCGCATCCATCACGCTCTCTCCCGCTCGACTCCTCCCGCACTCCTTTCCCCTGCGCGCAGCTCGCACCTCCGGCCGCTTTTCCGCCAGGATTTTATACACTTCAGCAGGAATATCACAAACTCCAGGCTCTGAACAACAACGCGTTCACCAGCAAACTTTTACAGCGATTCAGTGACGCGACACGCAACACATTTTAGAATAATGCAACAGCAAATATGATTCTCCAAACATCACAAACATCATTGGTGTCACCTGAGGAATTGACCAAAAAATTGCATTAATAAACCCGACATCTGTGGGAAAGTTTTCTATGTAAATATTTTCTAAATATAGAAAAATTGTATGAAATGATCCGACACTAGAGAACAGCAATAATAAAAACAACTAAGAGGAGCGTGCTATCATTTATCATGGACTGTACAGTTTTCATTCTTTAACTTTTTTAATTTTTGTTTCTGCATTCAGACTTTTGCATCAGACCGAATATGAAATGATGAACGCTTATAAATCTGATTATATGAGACTTATACTAGATATCAAACTTTTCCAGAGATTCAGTGTAATGCATTTTGATAAAGAAAAATATATCAAATATTCTCTGAAATATATATATATATATATAGCTCAAATAAAGACACACACGCAAAAAACATTACACCCCAAAACAACTTTACTGTTATAATGAGAAACAACAATAATAAAACCAACACGTGTGAAACTATTCGAAAAAAGTCATGGTAATTGTTTAAACAATAAAACAAAAATGATCATCAACAGTGTCGTGTAAAAACTACATTTTTGTTCGAATTTGTTGTATTTGGATCCAGGGGAAAAAACCAAACAAACACAAATACCATTTTGCGAAATAAACAGAGTCGTATCAGAAGATTGCTTTATTTGATAAAGTTCTAGTTTTAAGCATGTTTTATTTTTCTTTTGTTTATTTTTTGTTGACATTCACACATTTATTATCATTTTAGTTTTTTTTTCTTTGAGTATTTTGACCCATGAGTGTTTTTCCATTTTGAAATAAAGGACTAGCCTACAGTTTAATCTTTTATAATTATTATTATTATTATAATTATTATTAATATTAATTTTATTGTTATTATATTAGTTTATAACTTAAAAGGACATGTTGGATCTTTAAAAACATTCAGTGAAAATCTAGATGACATTTGTTTGTCACATCACAGCTTTCCATGGTGGTTGTTTTTGTTCATCTTCATAATTATTATTATTATTATTATTATTATTATTATTATTATCTTCATTACTTCAACACAAGCATTTTAGCAACATTAGATATATTCCTATATATTTTATATTGCAGGTTATTACATATTTACATTTCTTGCATTATTCCGATTTTTTTCCTGCAAGAGGAAATGCAAATGCAGATTAAAATGTATATTAATAGAACGCAGTTATGGTTTATAGGTTGTACAATGCAGTGAACAAATATTTGTTTAAGTAATATTTTTTCCACTGGCTCACACTTTATGGCTAATACTATTATAGATTGATTTTGACTACATAATTATTGAAAAACTATTAAATAATATTGACAATAACATGGATTTCGGCTGAGTTGAATTGGACGACCCGGCTGATATTTTTAAGATATAAAGAGCTATAAAGTAAAATCCAAACATTTACACAGTATTTAATCCAGGTTAAGTGTTCAAGGTGGTAATGGTAATTAAATGTTTTATATTTTGGTGTTTATTAGGCATCTTAAATTTAATCCACAGCTATTTAATAAGGCACTGTGCTAAATTCTGCCTTGTTTTTAAGCCAAATTAAATGTTAAATGGTAGCTTATGCAATATGAATGGGGTGATTGTAAATCTATGGCCCAGTGGAAACCTTATTAATCTTTCAAGTACGAGAGTATAAACGGAAAAGAAGCTGCGTCTAATAGCTACAGCTTTAAAGCCACAACGATGGAAGGAAAGTGGCATCAAATTTACATGATTTATGATTGATGTGGAAATTTCTAGACAATGTTATGTCTCATGCAGTTTCCCATTTGGTCCATGTGATTTTATTTTCTACATGGGATTAATTTTTATGTGTGACCCCCATCACCCCTCACCCCCCCAACACGATTCACTTACATCATCCAGTCATTTTCACAATTTATTTTTTCACATGCTGTGAAGGTCATATAAATTTATCTGATATGTGATTCATTCAGATGTAGGAAATAGGATTTTTATGCACATAGCACTATATTCCCTACTTGTACTTTTTTACCATGGAGGTCATGTGGTTTTTAGTTTTGTTTCATCTTCGATGTATTTTTATTTTATTACATATAGAACATTATTATTCACATGTCCAATTTCAGAATATAGCATAACCTCCTGACAACCATATGAGCACACATTCCACACTTATCCCCTGTGAAAGACCTATACTATGATCATGTGATCATATAGGATATATTTTCTGTAAAGAATGACCTTGGGTGAATGCAGGAAAAAAAATTTGGTGTTAGCCATCATTCACAAAATACTAAAAGAGTAACACATTCGCAAAGCTCCTTGATTGACTTCCGTGGCTTTATCACATACATATATATATATATATATATATATATATATATATATATATATATATATATATATATATAAAGTGCAATCATGTGTTTTCGTGTCTAGAAGAGGATCCTCATGTTTCCCTGTTCCTTTTTTTTTTTTTACATTTGCTGTACATTTGAAAGTGTTTGGATGATCAAATTCTATGCCTTACTGAACATGTGGGACTGGGAAAGATTTCCAAAGAAGATTCTGACCATCTCCAGATGAATGTTTTGGAGGATATTTAATGGAAAATAAACACTCGCTTGCATGGCTTGTTTCATTCCATACTCGTTTCTTAATCGAAATCCCAAACCTATTATTGGGGAAAAAAAACATCACTATTCAGAGCTGCTCTGTGTTGATTGCATGTCTCAGTGGGAAACGTTTGATGGATTTGCGCATGGATTTGTGTTTTTGCGTGCAGAAGCATTGGGGTCAGTTTGCACCTGACAAAATAAACAGTGTTCTTTATATTTGGCCAGAAGGAGTTTTCCATCTCTCTCTCTCTCTCTCTCTCTCTCTCTCTCTCTCTCTCTCTCTCACACACACACACACACACACACACACACACCCTCATTCACATTTTCGAGCATTTGCATCATTTTTTCGTTTATATGCATATGAACACAAACCCTGTCTAACTAATTTTTGTAGCCTTCTGCAGGCACGAAAGTCCAGCTGTGGAAAAGTTGAAGACTTGCATGAGATTTACTGAGATGAATGAAATATGATTTATTCTGTTGTTGTAGTTTCTGATGTTTGTTTTACAAGAGTACAGTATCAGTAAAATCCCGGTTTTGTTCTTTGAATGATCTGAATATTCGAGATTAAGGGTGTACAAGACCCTATAGACAAGGTCATTTAAAAAAAATAAACACAATAGACATCACAAATAATCACTGCCAGTTAATTTGTTGATAATATATACAAATATAATTTAGATAATTACAGAGATTTTGCATAGTACATAATTTAGTATTTTTTTTAAGAAATAGAAATATGCTTTTTAGGGTTACTAGATTCTAAATCACAGCACTTTTACTTAAATCAATGTTGGAAAATCATAGACATTTTTTCAGGATAAAGTAAAAAAGCCAGCAATAATCATAATTTTCCTCAATAAAATATTTAAAATTCTAAACATAATATACATTTTAATGAACGATTGGTTTTCAGAAAAAAAAAAATACAACATGGATTAATGTGCCACACATTGAGATACACTATATACCCTATATAGATTTGTATGTAGGTTGCCATTCCACATATAGTCCCCATTTGCTGTTATAATAGCCTCCACTCTTTAGATGTTCCACTAGATTTATGAGTGTGTTTGTGGAGATTTGTGCTCATTCAGCCACAAAGTTGAGGAGGCCTCGGGTGAAGTCAACATTTCAATTCATCCTAAAGGTATTCAAATGAGTCAGAGCACTATAACAGGTCACTCAAGATCTTCCACTCCACTTTAAGCATATCTTAATGGAGCTCACTATATGCACAGGAGCATTGTCATTCTGGAACAGGTTTAGGTTTTGTAGTTTTAATGAAGGCAAAATTTAAGTCCACAGCATCCAGAGATACTCAATACAATTGTGTCTCTCCAATTTTGTGGCAACCACATACCACTGGAAAAGTCAGTTGTCCCAATACTTTTATCCATGTGCAAAAGTGGTTAGATCTTGAAACCTAATATATGTTCTAGGCTGAACATATTACTGTTAGCATTTGCTATTGCATGCTATTGATAGAGATTTTATCCAAAAGACCAAAGGAAATGCTGTCATTTTTAAATATCATTGGTGATCTTGGTTTATACATTTTCTGAAACAGTTTACACACAGTTTTTTTTTAACTTTGGGACAAATTTAATTCATATTTTCCATTCCTTTTTAATTCAACTTGCAGAGAAGCAGCACAGTTCCCATATCCATTATGACAAGGTCGATTTATTTCTAATCATTTTGAGTCTTCGCTACTACCCTCAGACACAATGCAGCTCTCTAGCTATTTCTCAACTCAACAGAGCTTGCCCTCGAGGCTGTCCTGATCATGTTGAACAAGCATTCCATCCTGTTTTTCATTTTTCCCTCCTTCTTCTGTTTGTTCTGCCACATCTGTGAACGTTCGCTCCTAACAGCCCCAATACAAATGTAGCCCAAGATGCTTCCACAGAGCCGATGTGGAAAGAAAATGCCGATGGTTTATTTCAAGGCTACAGAACGACTTCATAGCATACATAAGCATTTAATAATACATAAGTATACACAGAGTTGCCAGTTTATTAAACGGCTTGTGAGATGCAAAGTGAGATGAGTTGTTTCATGCAGACATTAACCACCCAATTGTCCGAGCTCGGTCTGGGAGTCGAATTATTGCCACAATGCAAAACAAACCCTCAGAACCATAAAATATTTCTTCAGGAATGTATATAATCGAACAAATATTTTTAAATCTATATATTGGTATTATAAGTCAAAACTGTTTTCACAAAGGTGTTTTTTATTAAACTTATTATTAACTTTAACTTATTAACTTTAATAAACTCTTTGTCATATAGAGTATTTTAGGAAAATATTTTGAGGTGCAATATTATAATTGAAGTGTTTTATTACTCACATGATTTCGTAATTTGTCCATGATTTCATGTTTGTATGAAAAAAAATAACCACACCATATTTTCTATTAATTTTTTTATAACTCTTAATGATGTGGAATGTCTGTGAAACAATATGTAAAAGAAAAGAGTAGGCGCACCCTTACCCTCACATAAAGTTGCATTTTTACTTTTGAGTACTGACACTGGAGGCTCTGAAAAATGTTAATTAAAAACATCTCGATTACAGAAAGCGAAGCAAACCAAAACAAATGAAAAACAAGGGTTATGTTTAACGCCCGCTATGCGAGTCCCCGCACAAACTGTTATTCTACAAACAAAAATCTATTGAAGTGATGCTTTTTTAAAATTTTTATTATTATTTTCTTGCATCTGTCACTTCTGTCTGAACTGCATATTTTCACAGAAAATTAATCAACACCTTTAGAAAATTTGATAGGCTCAAAAACGAAATATTCTGCTTTGGAATATAGTTGTTTTTTTGTGCATCCCGAGAGGTCACATCATAAGACAAATTTTTACACAGGTATTTTTGTAAAGAGATTTTTCCTTATATATTATTTCAACGCTCCTGAATTTGTCCAAATGTGTTATCTGATGGTTATGCATTCTCTATAAAATCATTATGTAGATAGGTTTCCCATAAAGTTCCACATAAACCTGGCCTGCAGCTTGTACAATCGTAATGCCAGCATAATTTGCAGTAAGTCTAAATGGGTTTGACAGAAGTGTTACAGCTGAGGATTGACTTCAATAACGTGCACTTTTCTGCCAACATGCCGTTATGCTGACAAGCCCAAGATGAACACAGAATGCTAAGCTAGTTTGAGCACTGCACAGCCATGGGTAGTAGTTAATGAATCGCACCAACATGGTCACATGAAGTCACACAAGCCAGCTGAATGATAATGATAAGTAATGACTGGTTAGGATCAGAGTGAAGGCTGAGGTAAATAAGTGATCATTGCTTTCTTGATTTGTGTAAATAGGGGTATCTTGTTAGGATTTTTTTTTTTATAATTTTTGATTATATTTGTACAAACAAATACATTGGCTATTTATGAGCTCTATATCAGTCTGTTTTTCAGACTTTGCTGTGCTTTCATACTGCTTCATAATTTTTTTTGTGGCCAAACTATATTAAGACTTAATTATAAGCTGTACTACTTTTTTTCTACAGTTTCTCTCTCTCTCTCTCTCTCTCTCTCTCTCTCTCTCTCTTTCTCTCTCTCTCTCTGTATCTCTGTGTTTTTTTCCTTTCTCTTTGTCTCTTTGTATCCGATTTTACAGACCATTTTGAGTTTTTTGTTCACTTTACTAGGGTTTCTACAAATACAAATTATACAATAGAATACTTTACTGTACTATACTATACTGTACTGTACTGTACTATACTATACTATACTATACTGTACTATACTGTACTGTACTATACTATACTATACTGTACTATACTGTACTATACTATACTGTACTGTACTATACTATACTATACTACACTATACTGTACTATACTATACTATACTATACTATACTATACTATGCTATGCTATGCTATGCTGTACTATACTATACTATACTATAGAATAAGAAATACCAGGTAATTTATATTACATATTGAAGGTAGACATTGAACTCTGCAGGGTTTTGGAAAATTCCCACCCCAGCTACAACACACCCCTACTTTATTTCATTTTTCCAGTTTTTGTAAAGGAAACACATTAACAATGGTGCATATGCATTTCTTTATCTAGGCAGTATATCTTTAGTGTGGCCTCCAACAATGTATAAATTATTTACATATCAGCTGTGCAGAAACCTTTTTTTTACTGTCCCAAAATATACAGTAAATAGAAAGTGCAATATATTTTTTTAATTACAATTTATTTTAAATAAAGCATACCCGAAAGCTACATGTTGTGTCTACATGTGTGCATGGAGAATAAATATATAACTCAAACAACCTGTTCACTTTCATTTTCAAGCTTAGATCAGAAAGGTTGCCAAACATTTGATAAAACTCTAAATACAACTCAAAAACCACACTTGAATGCAGCCCAAAGGTTTGGGACAACATTAGCAACCTAATTTGTATGATTTTTGATTCATCTAAGGTAAATAATTGTTTATAAAGTTGATTTGTCTTCACATGTCTAACTCTGTGTCTAGAAAGCCTTCATCTTCCTGAATTTTTAAATAGAAAATTTGAGTTAAGGGGCATTTCTTAGTCCTATTCTATTGGATTTTTAGCCGAACACAGCACTATAGAAACACCCAGTACACTGCAGTGTTTTACAGTCTAAACTTCTAATATGATGAAGTGTGTATGTGTGTGTGTGAGAGAGAGCCTGGACCCCCCTGCTGTTGGCAGTAATGACAGTGACATATCACAGGAAAGCCACCCAGAAGGGTCTTGAGCTCAGACTGCAGCCATGCGTTCAGCATGAAGGGGAACCAGTGAGGGGTGAAAGAGTGTGTGTATGCAGGACAGATTAAGGCAGCTGATGAGGTACAGAAAGAGGAAAATAGTAAAGCTGTTAGTGACGGCATAAAACCCAGAGCAAGACCGATGCTTTTATGGACACGCGAAATAACGCTCTTTCATCTCACATGTCACTTTCAGATGAATTTGTCTGTTTCGGCGCTCGCCTGTAAAAAACGTCTACCCGAATCGAGAGCACAGTTCGAGATCACAATGTGTTTGTGATTAACTCAGTGACCAGAACTGAATCAGACGACAGGGCATCTGCTGAGCTTTGTATTTCAGACATGCTGCATTATTTACAATTATTTTATTTACTCTTCAGAGTAAATACATGCGCGCCAACAGACATGCTGCTGGAGTTTATTAGATAACCGTAATTAAGAATTGTTTCCACAAAGCTCAGGACCACCTGGTCAGGCTGCAGTGTATGTGTTTGTGTGTGTGTGTGTGTGTGTGTGTGTGTGTGTGTAGCCATAATGTGGACTTTTGCAACCATTTTACTTCTTCTACTTAATTCAGTTTTGTTCAGTTCAATTCAATTCACTTAAGATTTATTTACCAGTTCTGTTCAGTTAAGTTTAGAACAACTGGATTCACATTCACATTCAGTCCTGCACAATTATTTATCTATCTATCTATCTATCTATCTATCTATCTATCTATCTATCTATCTATCTATCTATCTATCTATCTATCTATCTATCTATCTATCTATCTATCTATCTACATTCTTCATGAATCTACTCTGAGTTTTTATGTTTTCCCTTTTCTAGCTTTTCTATTTTTTCTTCCAGGTTGTTCTGCTCCTCTCGCAGACATCTTCTCCTACTGTAATGTAGTTTATCAGAGTCACATGTCTCTCTACATGACACAGAAGCCCAGGAGGATTAGAGGTTTCTCTGAGTGCTGCTGCTTGTGGTGACATCACATTGCTGGTGTGTGTTCAGGAGTTTGGAGTGGAGATTGTCGTGTTATTGATGAGTGAAGATGAGTGAGATTGAGTGTGAATGCGTGTGAGCGAGTGTGGGTGAGTGTGAATCTGCAGCTGCATGCAAAATTGTGAAAAATGAAGCACAGTAATGAAGTGAAAGATGCTGACAGGAACAGCACACTACTGACGCCATTCTATACCACTGCTGTCCCAATGCCTCTGATCTGCAGCCAGAGAGAGAGAGAGAGAGAGAGACAGACAGACAGACAGACAGACAGACAGACAGACTGTTTAAGTGCTGTTACTAACTGGTGTCTCTTTCCCTCTATGTTGTAGATTCGTTCTGCCTTTTTTAGATTATTCATTATTCTTTTATCCTAGAAGTCTCTCACTCTTTTCTCCTGGTTTCACTTCTGCTCTGGTTTCTCTCTTTAATTCTCTTTACTTAATTTATTCTAGTTCTCTTTCATTCAGTTACACTCATTTAAGGTTTGTTCTGTGTAGCTCTCTTCTCTTAAAATTAGTTCAGTTTTATTTAATTATTTAATACAATTTTACAAAATTGTTTTTGTTCTACTAAGTTCAGTTGATTCAATTCAGAACTCACTGAAGTTTAGTTCTGTTTAAACCCAACCAGGTTGGGTGGTGCTTTTTACTTTTCATATGTACCTTACAGCATAGTAAAATCCTTTCTTCGCATTTCCTAGTGATGCTAGGAAGCTGGGGACAGAGTGCAGGGTCAGCCATGATAGAGCGCCCCTGGAGCACAGAAGGTTAAGGGCAGGTTCAAGAGCCCAAGAATGGCAGCTTTGCAATACTGGGACTTACGTTTGATTATAATTACTACTTCTACTACTACTACTACTACTACTACAAAAAAAAAAAAATTTATAATAATAATAATAATAATAATAATAATAATAATAATAATATGATTGCTAATCCTTCTCCTTCTTTTCTGCCTTCTCTTACAACTAAGACTACTACTAATAAGATTAAATCTTCTAGAAATATACTATTATAACAGTTATGCTAATAGTAACTAAACATAATAGTAATAGTGAAATTCAGGGGTCATTCAGAAGCTTCAGGTTCTCTCTGTGTTTTTCTGTCTGTCTGTCTCTTGTTCTTTTCTCTTAGTAAAGTTTGTGTGTGTGTGTGTGTGTGTGTGTGTGTGTGTGTGTGTGTGTGTGTGTGTGTGTTAAGCTCACCTGTTGAGGAGAAATTGCTTTTCTCTGCACAAAGCCAGGTGTCTCAAGATTTTCTTACTCCCTGTCTTTTTTTTTACACCCTAAAATGTCTTTTTTACCACTTTATTATTTTTTATGATGTTGATGGTGATCATTATTATTACTATTATTATTGTTATCTTTTCTTTGTTTCAGTCTTGTTTATTTTTAATTATTCTTTCTTTCTTTCTTTCTTTCTTTCTTTCTTTCTTTCTTTCTTTCTTTCTTTCTTTCTTTCATGGTTATCACCAGTTCTCTCTCTCTCTCTCTCTCTCTCTCTCTCTCTCTCTCTCTCTGTGCCACCCATGCTGTTCTCTATGGGTGCTGTTTATGTGTGTTCTCTGGTGGTCTTGGTGCAAGCTATATATTTTTTTGCCCTCATCCTTTTCTTTTCTTTTTATTTTTGCACTCCTCTTTTTTTATAGCGAACACAAAATTGTTCCTAATTCCCCGCTGCTGGAGGGGGCTAATTTGTGGCTTTTGGCTGAGCGCATGAGTCTCCTAATTTAAAAAAGCTGCACTCTCTTGTTCACCCTCGTTCCTTCACTTTTCACATTTCAAGCTTGACATGCCTGCTTGGGAATCGTTAAAAAATATAGATAGAGAGTGAGAAAGATAGAGGAAGATTGAAAGAGAGAGAAAGAGAGAAAGAGAGATAAGTGAGCAGTTAGAAACACTCTTTAAAAAACATGCTTGAGATGAATGAATGATTTCCAGACTCATTAGCTGTGTTGAATGCTTTTTCTGAATGCTGGGAGCACAAGTTAGTGTAAGGATAAACAAAATGATGATATTGCAGGTTGTTCCTGTGTCCTGTTTCTTTTTGCACTTTTCTGCCAGGACTACATGGTAGCTGTGTCTTTCCTCCACCGCTTCACAGTGACCTTGTGTTCCTCCTGAATGAACCATAAAACATGAAGAATGTCGTCATCACTGCAGTTTGCTCTGTACATTATTCAGGCCAACCTCGTAAAAGTGTTAAGAATTGCATTTTCCAGCACTTTGGTGGTTTTCAATGTGTGTGAGAGTGTGTGTAATGTGTGATATGCACTTGAAAACACTAACTCGTTGCTACTTTGTGACCTACTGCAAGATAGCAGTTAATGGAAACCACACAAATGCGCACAAACGATGAAACAGTAGTTTTCCATTTCAGAACCTGAAATTACGTCTTTTTCAGCTCATATTTTGGCATCGGTCAGTGCGAGTGCAAAACTTAAGAGGTTTGAAGACAAAATTGCATGGTATCAATGCTATTAATAATATTTTTTATACAGATTTATTTAGATTGATTTATGCCAAACAAAAAAGTAAACTGCAAAACATGTTCATGTTCATTCCCTGGCACCCACAAAACACAAGGAGCTGAAACAAAAAGCAAGGTAAATACATCCTTTAGTAATCCAACTCAGCCACTGCAGTGTATCATCTACCAAGGACACATGCCAAAGACACACTCTTCAAATAAAAAAAAAAATTAGATTACAAATTTTTTGGATTGCTTGATTTTCATTTCATCACGACATTTTTGTTCAAATCACAAAAACTCGTTTGTGATTTAAAAATTGTTTGTAATGAACCTTTTTTTCCGATTATTCTTTGACAAATACCAATTTTTTGTTTTTGAAAAAAAAATTGGCCACGCATGTGTGTTTGTTTGTGTGTGTCTCTGTGTGTGTTCATTGCTGCACATAAAACCTTAACAACTGCAGGTGCTGAAGACCCAAAAGAGAGAGGGAGAGAATGAGTGTGTGTGTGTGTGTGTGTGTGTGTGTGTGTGTGTGTGTGGTGGAACTGGGAGTCAGAGGAAAGAAAAGTATGTGTCGAGGATGTAAAGGCCAAAGAAACTATTATTGTGTTTTGACTGCTGAGGCCACAGAGGTGAGTTTATTTGAGCGGCTGTAAAAACGGAAAAGCTGAGAGTGGTGTGCCACGTGGCTGCCCTGAATGCCATCTTTACTTCTCCCCAGTGACAAATACAAGCTTTTAAAGAGTGACATAGGCACAGAAAGTCTGAGGATTGAATTAGTTTGATGTATATATGCAGTGCATTTAGAAAGTATTCAGACCGCCTTAAATTTTTGTCTATTTTGTTATGTTGCAGTCTGATGAATCTCATGACTCTACATTCCGTACCCCATAATAACAAAGTGAAAACAGAATTCTAGATTGGTCTGTACATTTAAAAAAAAAAAAAAAAGAAACACTGAAATACCACATGTACATAAGTATTCAGATTCTTTACTCAGTATTTAGTTGAAGCAACTTTGGCTGCAATTCCAGCCTCAAGTCTTTTTGAGTATGATGCAACACGCTTTGCACACCTGGATTGTGAGACTTTGTGCTATTCTTCATGGCAAATCCTCTCATGATTGCTCATATTGGATGGGGTCCGTTGGTGGACAGAGATCTTTCCAGAGATGTTTATTGAGTACATTTTATCAGCATCCCAATGTATCATATGTAATTCAGGGACTACCTGTATTTGGTAATATGCTGATATGCTGTAGATGATCACTGGTAGGGTGGTGTGATGTTGCCTGGCACAATACTGATTTACAGATTCCTCCCTAAAGTTGGTTCTTTTTCAATAGTACACTCAAGTGATACATTTCTCCTGAATTTTGGCATACATATTTGCTGAATTAAACAAGTTCTCCTCATGCATTACAGTAGCTGTAAACAGTCTTTTATCCTCATCATGAAATGAGACAAAATATTTCCTGTGGTGGAAATACTGTCAGATTTTTCTGTAGAAATGAGATGATTTAAAAGGTTTGGTGTGTGTGAAGCATATATAAAGAATCAGATTTTTTTTATTTAGAAATGGATATTGTTACAAAGCAGCTTTACAGACAATTCAAAATGCAGGATATGAGAGTATGAAGAGGCTTTGTTTTAATAGGAAGATTCTGTATAAAGAAATTTTTAACAGCCATAAGCTAGTCCATTCCTAATAACCTATTAGCTTGATGCTTTCTAGCATTCATAGAGCAGTGTTTTCAGTACCCAAATTAACTCTATCAAGTTATTATTGCACCTAGTGGTCAAAAATGGTAACCTCACAAACCACTAGCTTTGGGGGCAGGATGACCCTGTCATAATTTCACTGTATGAACAGTTTTTGTTATGGTTCAGGTATGCAAGACAACTAATGCTTTAGCCACTTCTGTCAAACACTGTGACACTGGATCTTCTAGGTCTTGTTAGCATGAACACTGGTGCATTTAGCTGCTGTATGTTTTGGGTCAAAATGCAGCAGCCATGCTGTTCATGGGAACAAAAAAGGGGATGATATTTCATCCATTCTTGCCTTCAAACTATTATTAAAATATATTTTTAATTTGATATAAATGTATTGTTCTCATTGTCTTGGAATACTATGTGTTATTTTGAAGTACTTTGGGTCAACCTTTTTTGTATTAGATCTACTCTATAAATAACATTTGTCTTGACTTGTCAGTGAACTATTATAGGTTTTGAAGTAACCACTGTCAAATGTTTAGTCATTTCTTTTACAGTCTATTAACTAAGTACAACAGATATGATTAGCAAAATTGAATCTTTATTATGTAGCTAGCTAAAAGAAGGTAGCCAGGTTGTTCATTTGTCATTCAAGTGCAATTAGCAGCAACCAGAACCCACTGTATTTACACCAAATTCTTTTAAAGGTTTATATATAAAATTATGTTATGATCATTAAGTCTGCACAAAACTATATTTCTTTATATATGGAAATTAAACGTTATGTCAAATCTGTATAAATTTGAGGGAATTGGTTTGTCTGAATTTTTGTAAAGCTGTTTGTCTGTGCTATGGGGCACTTGACAAACTTAGATTTGAACCATTCATTAGTATTGTCTTCCTGACCCACATCAATCTATAGTCATAGTAATGCAGAATATTAATCCTGTATTTAAGGGGTTAAATTAAGGGTGAGGAGAAAATGTCTTTAAAACAAGTTTTGTTTGTCCTTCAATACTGACCTGCCACCCACACACTGACCAGTGTGGAGGTCAGCGTTGATTCTTTGTTAGAGAATGCACTCCAATCCTGACAGGAGTGTATACTCCTTTCTGCCTACTCCCTTGCTTCCTCATTCTCTCTGTCCCATGGGCCCTGCACAGATGGGCCGGGTGTGAGGTTAAGAGGGTTAGCAAGGTTTTTTTTTCATCCAAAGGTCAGGTTCACTATCCCACACACTATGCAAGACTGGACCACCCTGGCAGAATTTTACTTACACACACACACACACACACACACACACACACACACACACACACACACACACACACACACACACACACATTCACACTTGCTTATATCCTTTGTCTCACTCACAGTCATCTTGAGCAAGCCAGTCTATGAAATCCTGTTCTGTATACCACCTCTACACTAACACAAGAAACCGGAAGATAGTTCGAATCTCAGGATTGTCAAAAAGCAATATTCTTTTTAATCCTCACGCATAGTTTATATTATTTTCATGCTCTTTCAGTTGTGGACAAATCTGAAAGCACTGCACTATGTTTTGACCTTTGCTTTGTTTTGAATTCTGTCTCGCTCTGTCTTTGTCATTGTCTGATTACCCGACTGTGTTCACCTGTTCCGTGTTCAGCCCTTTAATTAGCTTGCTTGTTTATACCTATTGTTTCCATTTCCTGTTGCGAAATCTTGCCCATTGTTTTGTGCAGCTCTGAATATTGTCTTTCTGATTATTGTATCTGGTTTTCTGACACGTGTTTGGATTATCGTTTTTTGATTATGAACTTCCCGGCTTTGATGTTGCACATTTGTGTATTGACCTCAGCTATGAGGTTGATGCTTGGATTTTCCTAAATAAACATCATGCTGAGTTTACAGATTTGCATCCTGCCTCTAACAGCTTGGCCCCAGGCCTTGCTTTGCTACATGTCACCTTTGTCGCGATCACGTACATGCTAAAACACAGAACTTAACACACTTCGTGTATCCCCATTTCCTTAATAACGCTCAAGTTTCTGCTTTCAAGGAGAAATGACATTTCTGAACTCAGCCATCTGGTGCAAAATGCATTTTTTCCACATTATGTCATTATATCACCTTCTACAGAATGACTTTGTTAAAAACATACAATCTGTGTGTACTCTGACCCTGTTTCCTTTCCTTCCTTTCTTGTCTGTCTTTCTGAAACAATAATATTTCACTTCTCACTGAAAAATGGCTTTGAGGCGTCTCAGTATGCTTTTGCTGAAACGGATAAAAGGCACATGAAGACCGTGTTATGTAAGTGTTCCAACAGAAAAAGATTCCTAACGCCGCGTATGAGTTCAATATGGGTCTCGGGCTGCTTAATCTCGCTCTAGTGTGTCAGAAACCTAATAGAGTTGAGCTAAGTGGAACGCTGTCAGCATGCAAACAAAGCTGGGATTCACTTAATAAAATGGAAACACAATAACACAATAAGAATGTGGGGGGGAAATGTATAAGTGCAGATGTGCAGGAAAGCCTGAATTCCTTTTGAAAAGCAAAAACATGACCCTGTTTAAATAGACAGAGTGCTGAAGTCAGACCATCTGGTCCACAGACTCGCGATCGCTGGAATTGGACCCTTCCTATTTCTGAGTGGGAAATAAGGCAGAGGATGTATCATTCCACTTCCAAGCTCCTGTCTTTCAAAAAAAAAAAACAAATCCGAAATTTCACAGGCACTTACTTTTTGACATGTAGAAGGATCAGAGTAACCGCCACTTGGGTCAGTTCGCATCTGACAAACCCTGGACTCGTCAAAGGCACAGTAATCATTACAAAACTGGACTCTTTCACATCGAATCTGTTATTCATTTTCTTATTGATAAAATACTGCATATAAATACGCCGTTTCCATAGGAATGCAACATTTTATTGCTATTCAGACGTGATAATCGGTTGACCATCAGATTTAATCAGCGGTGTCTACAGAGCGAAATTTAAAACAAGCCTTTCGCACAGCTGCCCAATGTATTATTAAAATCGCTAGCATTTGAAACTTGTTCAATCAATTATCAAATATTTTTAATGCCAATATTCAAAACAGATTCATCTGTGAACATCTTTTTCTTCTCAAGTTTCTGTCTTGATTGCAAAACTACCAGAATCTCAATATTTATATTCTGTCTTAAATGTAAAACCTAAATTGGCATGCATTTGTTTGTTTCTTAGCTTACAAACCTCATTCCCCTAAAAAAAAATACATTCTGTAGATACGTAAATACATTAATGTAAGTATATTTGTCACAGCAGAGAGCTTTAGAAATGTAACTGTATGAGGTATAACATACAGTGAAATGGAACAATGTGCTTCCAGGTCCAAGGTGCTACATAAAACAACATAAATTAACACAAGATGATGAAAAAACACAAAACTGACTATGACCCTACATACTGTGCGTGTTAAAATGTGTGCAGAATTAATTCTTAGTGCAAATTACACAACACAATAAGACAATAGAATTGTCCATCTAACTATATTAAATATATATTTTATTTATTTTCTAACTTTTTTTTTTTTTCCCTTCCATCCAAACAGGTTATAAGCTTCAACCAACTGAAAAAAATGTAAATAAATAATTAATCATTTAATATTAGAATATACAATGTAGAAGCTAATTTGTTTAATTCCCAATAAATCCCAATGTAACTGCAAATAAGCAACTTCTTTCATTTATGGTAAACATGAGTTTCTCATGTAATTAGAAATAATTTCCAGCAAAAGTCAAACAGCCTCCTAATCACCCAAAAACTTTATTTCATAATTTGCATCTAATTAATAATAGATTTAATCAATATAACGAGGTAGGCTAGTTGGTTTGGTGCTACTAGTGATTAGGGGCCTACAATTGGGAGTCAATAGTTTTTTGTAAATCACAATGAAAAAAAAAATCAGACATACTAGATTTGAAAGCAGTGTATGACAGAGCTAAATGAACAACAGTATTATTTTAACTGAAAAATACCAGTTGTGTTGTATTTTTGCATATATAATTATCTGCCTTTGACTCTGTCAGTCCAGCCATAACCTAAGATCACACTACATTCCATGTTTGAGCTCAAACTTATCTACCAAATTCGGAAAATTCATTACATTTACAGCTTACATCCCTGCGCCAGTGTGCGTTCGATTGTACATGTGTATTTTTGTATAACAGCGAAAATAAACCTAGAGCGGATGAAGTCATGCTAACGGATTAAACTTCTTTTCTGATGGGTTTTGGCACTAAAATACCACCATAATTGCTCTCTTACCAATATGTACACAAACACACCTAACCTGTCATGCCTCACAGCTTCAAAGCGATACAAGGATGAAGACCTCAACTCTGTGTGTGTGTGTGTGTGTGTGTGTGTGTGTGTGTTTATGTTTCATTCAGATGAAGTCATCAGAGTTATACTGTTATGTTACTTGACCAGAGAGCAGCTCTGTTTTTGGCTCGTGAAAGACAGCAACTGGACTCCGTGTTGATTTTGGAGTGCATGATCAATCCAGGCCACTGAGACTCGGCGGCGTTTTTTTATTTTTAAGAGAGCGCCGAGTGGAAAGTAAACCTCTACAGTTCTGAAGTAAAAATACCTATTAGGATGACAAGCCTCAGTGCAAAACCAAGCTTTAATATGCTTTGCTTGCTCACATGAAGAGCAAAATATTCATTTTCATTTCTGCACCAAAAACAACATCATATTTAACCTCGGTTTGGATTTAAGTCAGCGTTCAGAGCACAGAAAGTTTGCACGTGCAACATGGTAGCCGGGTAATCATTTCTCAGAGGAGGAAGTTCCTCTTATTCAGAAAGGCAGACAAATCTGTATGTGAATAGGAAGTGGCCCAGAGTTAGCGCCATATTGAAAGGATTGTTTCGGTACAAACTCTTCAAATGAATAAAACAAGACAGTTCAGTTAAGGACAGCTCATCAGGAAACTTGAATAGGCACTCTTTACAATCGTGGTGATCAGAAAAGAATCTCAGAATGACATTCTAAACCTATTCCCTTTACCATTGTGGGTACATAGTCTATTTCTAATAGCGTAGAAGATTCTATATTTACAAGGCAGGTTTAATGTGGGTTTTTATAGATTACAGTGAGTAATACTTTCTCCTAAACCACAAACCAAACCTGTGAGTCTGCATGGCATTTAAGAATAATTACAGATATTTATAGAAATCATTTTGGGGTTACTTTCATTCTTCTTATCTACAGTCAAATCCACTTTCATTGGATGTAGAATTCTGCACACCTGATCTTTTTTTTTCTTTCCTAACTCTAACCATAACCCTTACCCATATCTTCATCTTCAGTAAGAGCGTAACCCAGGTCAGGGAAAAACCTTAGACTCTGAGACAGATATGCAGATATAAATGAGACATCAACTCTTTTGAAATACAACCATTTCTTTCAAGATGTACAACTTGTAAGTTAAATAAGCAACAGGTGTTTTTTAGCATAGAATTAGCTAATAGATCAAATGTGGTTAATTCAAAGCTATGCTAATGACACAAGTATGTTAATAAATCAGGTCTGCCCGAGTCATCTTGACACCCAACCTCTGGTTGGAGTTCTCTTCAATTGGAGACCACTCTGTGCAGCTGATGATGGTTCCATAACAACAGCTTAAAGATGCATAAAATCACTGAGCATCACAAGAACTGAATGGACATATCGTGCCACCCAGATGAGGATGGGTTCTCTTTTGAGTCTGATTCCTCTCAAGGTTTCTTCCTTATATCATCTCTGGGAGTTTTTTTTGCCACAGTTGCCATTGACTCACTTATTAGGGACAAACTTGCATTTGTAAAGAACAAACCAATACATACTTTTATTACCATTTAATCTGTGTGAAGCTACTTTGAGACAATGTCAATTGTTAAATGCGCTATACAAAAACTGAATTAATGAAACTTAAATAATTTGTGTACAGTGTGAAGCCATACTTTTAAAGTAAACTCTTCTGTCAGTTTCACTAAATATAAGGAAACATTTTTTAATGTCACACCGTCTTCACCAATTCGAAAGACCTTGGACTTCCAGTTAAACATGTGACTTGTATTTTATAGGGGCGTGTTCAGGTGACAGAGTTCAGTGAATGTACTGAATGTTTCATAAACTATAATGGATGATTCTTGAAAGGATAATTCATGCAGGATGATGAATGTGAAGGTGAAGTGAAGCTACAGTAGGCTGGAATAGGTTAAGATGCTGTTTGCTAATATTACAATTCAAATGAATTCTACATGTTTTTAGTGTTCTTACATTTATTTGTATTTATTTGTTTAAAATTTTCACATAGTTTTGGATACTTTATTGGAGGAATCACTTGAATTCTGATAGATGGGATTAAAAACACAGGCACATACACACACACACACACACACACACACACACACACACACACACACACACACACACACATACAGAGTAATCCAGGCTTACATTGAAACCCAAATCTTGGAACTGTGAGGAGGAAAAGCAGCCCGCTGTACCACTATGTCATTTCTAACCCATTTATTTAAATTCGATTAAATTAGATTTGGAGCAACCATTAGATTTACAACCTTCTAATTAAGGTTTTGTATGAGTGATGATTATGAGTTCAGATCTCATGAATGGATCTGCATACTCACAAATATAAAAAAGTAGAGCAAACCGCTATAGGCCACGTCCATGTGAATCTTCCCATGTGAATCTACACTTGAAGACGCATTCATACATTGCCATTGTGTTACACGTCTATAGTATATTTATAACAACAGGCTGACTCTGTTCTGTTTATCCCATATGGTAAATCCCCTTGAATGAACTCTGACCTGCTGCACTTTAATCTCAAGCTCATTGATTTATTTCGTATCCTGTATTGCAGAACCAAAAACAAGACAACACTACTCTACATTTCGCTGCTGCCCAATTACTTTCATACATACTGTTTCTGGTTTCAGTCTAATGCAGGTCAGTTACACTGAACATGTCATTTGTCATTTGCTTTTGTGACCTTTGACCATGATCTGTGAAGCTAATGTTGCTATCTGCTGTTTAGCATAATACAAACGTAGCGCATAAATCATCACGCACTTATGTCACTCTGATTTGAGGTGTTCAGTGCATTAAAATGGCTTCAAAACAATATATAAGACACTTTTTTCTCTTAAGCATTATTCATTGCTTGTTATCTATGCTAGCTTTGTAGCTTCAGTGTACAAGGCTAACAAAAATAAACAAACAAATGATCAAACTGCTTGGTTTAAACTAGATACACTATGTGGCAAAAGTTTGTGGACACACGTTTTTGGTGCTTTTTGAACACCCCATTTTATATCTCCACTCCACTCTTCTGGGAAGATGTTGCACTTGATTTTGGAGTGTGCTTTTGCAGATTTGTGCTCATTCAACCACAAGGGTGTTAGTAAAAATGAAGTACTGATAATAGGTGATGAGGCCTGGGGTGCAGTGAGTGTTCCAATAAATCCCAAAGGTGTTCAATAGGCTTGAGGTCAGAGCTCTATTGCAGGCTACTCAAGGTCTTTTTGTTATAATATCCAAAGACATTCTACACATTTGTGTACCTCCAACTTTGTGGTGAGTTTGGAGAAGAAACTAATATAGTCTAAGTCTTGTGACCCAATTCATTGTACATATAGTGTATATTATTACATGCAATCAACTGTTAAACATTAATAACCATTAAAAAGAGCATCAATTGCATTGTGTTTGTGTAAATCTTTAATCAATCATTATCAGAAAACCAAAATAAAACATTTTGTAGAAATTTGTTGGACTCTGGAGGCTTAATACCATCCTAATGGTCCCTTTTGGTGTCCAGTAGATACCAACATGCAATCTACAAGTTGCCAAAAGTGTTCTATTGGTCCTTAATGATATCCACTAGGCATAAAATGCCAGAAGACAAAGCAGTTTGGAGTTAAAACCAGTACAAATTCTAGGCTTTCTATTGTTGTTTCTATTGTTGTTTTTAAGCTTGTGATAAAATGGATATCTGCAAGAGTGAAAGGGAAAGTTTATAGGACTGTGGTGAGACCTGAGATGTTGTATGGATTAGAGACAGTGGCATTGAGTAAAAGACAGGAGGTGGAGCTGGAGGCAGCAGAGCTGAAGATGTTGAGGTTTTTATTGGGAGTGACGACGATGGACAGGATTAGAAATGAGTTTATTAGAGGGACAGCCCATGTAGGACATTTTGGAGACAAGGTGAGGAAGGCGAGATTGAGAAGGTTTGGACATGTTGAGGATGGAGCCACCAGGAAGAAGGAAAAGCGAAAGACCAAGAAGGAGGTTTATGGATGTGGTGAAGGAAGACATGCAGGTAGTTGGTCCGACAGAGGCAGGTGTAGAGGACAGGGGGGTGTGGAGACGGATGATCCTCTCTGGTGACCCCTAATGGGAGAAGCCAAAAGAAGAAGAAGATTGTTGTTTTCAAGCTATCGAGCTGCATCAAAGTCACAACAAATCATTATCTTCAGACCGTAATAACTGTGTTTGTAATGCTAAAGCATTTGAAATTATGCTTTCTGTTTCATTTTTGGTGTAGGTTGCTATTCCAAACTGATATTCTTAGTAATAGTAAAAAACTCTCTCTATATATATTTATTTTTCTACTGACAGCCTTCCAGTTGCACTCGCTAATCCGATTTCCTTTGTCTTAAATAAAAGCGGATAAATTAAGTGTCAGATGAAAAGTTGCTGGACAAGAAAACAAGGTTCTTAAATCAATTTTTTTTCATTCTTGTGCTCTGTGGTGCTTCACCACAAAATGCAAAACTAGGTGCCAAATCTTTTTTCTGCCCATATGGTTTTAGTGAGCGATTAGTTCTCACTCACTTTCTCTCTCTCTCTTCCTCTTTCTCTATCTATCTGTAACCCTCTTTTTTCTTTTCTCCTCATCGATCATCCGTTATATAAATCACCTTCTACCATTGTGTCCCCATGTGCTCCACGTATTAAGATTGACACAAACCACAACATTCATAACTTGTGTTTTATAATTATTATTATATGTGTCATTATAGGCCATTAAATAAAATATTTATCTTTTTGACATAAAGACAAAGCAGTTGGGAGTCTGTTAAGAGTAAAGTTGAAGGCAAATAATTGTAAAGGATGACTTTGGCTTTGGTAGCATTACATTTTCCCTTTACTTGAACTAGGAGACCCAAACCTGTTCCAGCATGACAATGCCCCTGTGCACAAATCCAGCCTTTTTAAGATATGCTTCAACAGTGGATTTCTGTTTGACCATTTTTATAAAAAATATATATAAATAAATAAATATAAAAGAGGCTAAATCTAAACGTTCAAAACATAACACACATTTATTCCTAACGTCCTTTCTTTACTCAGATATTAAAAGTTATAATAGACTCCACCGAATAATAGTTTTTAATCACTAAACATTTGTTTTACTGATGCGCCAATTCTTAGATAAAGCACCAAAATCCGCCATAAAGCACTCATACAGCTATCCGTGTAGAAATATAGCAACAATTTCCGTTTGGAAATCGTCCTGATGATTTACATCATTTAAAACACCCTAATTTATTTGAAACACTTACAAGAATATTTTGTCTTCATGCTCTATGTTAAGTATGGTTGACTAATAATGAACATACATTTGTGTATCCATATTTGCCCATGCCCATGTTGATTAGAGTGTTAAAAACTAAAGCATTTTAGAAAATCTTATACAAAATCCTAGAAAATCCTATTATATTATGATTTATTTTATACCTTGGTAGTATTCAGAATGCTGTAACTATTACATCACTTGTAAGCACAAGCCTGAAGGTGGCAATAATCCATAATAAGAGTTTAGAGAAGTGGTTCGAGCTGATAGGAAAGCTATGGAAACTGCTCTGTACCACCAGGGTGAACAGAAAATCATGTCAAAACCATGCAACACTTCAAAAGCAGATGGAGCCCAGTGGCCTAGTAAAAAAGCACACCAGCTTCCTTTCCTGTCAGCAAAGCAGAAGATGGGATTAGGAATTGGAAAATTGGAAATGGATCAGGTGATGTTTTGTCTAGTTTCGCTGAAACTGTGTATCCACACTTCCCTTTTCTTCGCTTGTAGGACTGAAGAAAACGCGTGCGAAACGGCACTGTGAGGTTCCAGTTTCCAGATGACTGCATTTATGTATTTTTCACTGTGTGTCAGTGAACTGAATTAACTCCAGTAACTAGAGAGACTTGATTTCCCACTTTGCTACTGATTAAAATACTGTAGCTTCACATTTTCTTTTATGGCATTTGGCCGACACCCTTATCCAGAGCAACTTACAATTATCTTTTTGATACAACTGAGCAGTTGAAGGTCAGAGGAACCTTCTGATCAGAAGTCCAACATTTTAACCAGTGGGCTACCCTTTGAGCCTGATTTGTGTTCCCTTATTAGCTTGCTTGATCTACCATGTCACTCCTGTGCTTTCTGTGAATTAGCAATGAACTGTTCTGTTCTTCTGTTCTTTCTTCAACACTCTTTTTTTCCCTATCTTTTTTTTTTTCACATTAACCATTGTCTAACGACATGCATGTACCCCATGGTGTGGTGGAATAAACCTCCTACAGCAATAATTTCATTCATTTATTTCAGGCTCACATTTAGGAAACATTTCATCATTGCTGATGCTTGATAAAAAGTATTTTGTCTGTGTGTGTGTGTGTGTGTGTGTGTGTGTGTGTGTGTGTGTGTGTATATATATATATATATATATATATATATATATATATATATATATATATAT
Source organism: Silurus meridionalis (assembly GCF_014805685.1). Taxonomy (NCBI): domain Eukaryota; kingdom Metazoa; phylum Chordata; class Actinopteri; order Siluriformes; family Siluridae; genus Silurus; species Silurus meridionalis. Next base: position 4,940,220 of record NC_060884.1, on the reverse strand, counting down.
ATATATATATATATATATATATATATATATATATATATTTACATGTGTAAGCAGAGCATATGGTGAATGAGTTCCAACCCTTGTTCTACACAGTTTAACATCTGTAAGCTCTGTATATTTCAGGCCTGTAAATCTCTAATGAGAGACACAGCCAAATGAATAAAAGCTTCGTCCCGTAACGAAACCCATACACCACCACTGCACTCGTGAATCAAATTCGTTCTGTTTCTTATCATTTTCTCATTTAGCTAAGTGAGCACAGACTTTTGGAGCTGTTTTACAGTTGGTGTTTATGTAAGTCTCTTAATTGGGTACCCTATGCTGAGATTTCTGTTTATGGATTAGGTGTAATGGTCGAGGCTTTCCTGTGACCTTCACAGCATTTGTAGCATATGGACACATTAAGAGCATGTCACTGTCTGTTTAATGCTTCATATACACTTAGTGGGCATTTCAATAGGAGCAAATTCTCATTCAGGGAATGATCAAAGTCACTTAATCACTTATAGTTCGAGGGCTTCAGCTAATGTTCAGAAATCAGAAAAAAAGAAAAACATGTCAGGGCCAGATGAGTTGGTTTGTATATTTCAGGAATGATCTGTTTTGGATGAAAATACTCCTGGTCTCTAAAAAAAACCCTAAATAATGATAGCCATTTAGTAAAAGTACATCAGTTCTGCAGGTGGAAATATTAATAAAAGAGGTCAGAGAATGAGAAGACTGTTTTGAGCTGACAGGATGATGATGGAAACTCATGTACTGTAACAGATCTGTACAGCTGTGGTGAGCAGAAAAGCATTTCAAAATACACAAAGCATAAAACAGCAGCTACATTGGACACAAGCTCACTAAAATTAAATAGTGAAAAATTTGAAAAGTATCAGGTTAAAGTTTTGTGTAGTTTTGGTGTATCCTCTCTCATTTCTGTTCTTTGCAGACAGGATTAAACAAAACTACATGCCAAAAAAAAACCCTGCTTTGTCTGTTCTCCAAATGACTGTATTTCTGTAGTGTGTCACAGAATCGGTATGATAGTTCTCATAGATGTTTTCTTGTTTTGGACAATGCAATTTTTTTCTGTGTGACTATTTTAAGACCATAGACAATGAGCTGTTTAGGGAACTCTTCGAATGTCTTTTCCATTCACCATGACACAATGTTACATGTTTATTATACCGTACATATGCGGTAAACTGAGCCTCTGTCTATACTCTGTACACATTTGTGCACTGTATACACTCGTTTTCTCCCTTACACTATATAGACAAAGGTTAAACATTCCATTCCATATTTAGTCCCCATTTGCTGTTTTAATAACCTCCAATCGTCTGGGAAGATGTTCCACTAGATTTTAGAGATTTGTGCTCTTTCAGGCGCATAAGTGATGTAGGTGAGGTGAGAAAGCCTAGGGTGCAGTCAGCATTCAATTTCATCTCAAATGTATTCAATAGGGTTAAGGTCAGAGCTCTTTAACAGGCCACTCAAGATCTTCCGCTCCAAACCATGTAAAGCATATATTCATGGAGCTAGCTTTGTGTATAGGGGGCATTGTTATGCTGGAACAAGTTTTTGTCCTCTAGTTCAAGTAAAAAAAAAATTTTACCGCCTCCAAAATCATCCAGTTCCTACAACTTTGAGGTAACAAATTGGCGAAGAACTACATATGGCTCAAAAAAATGTCAGGTGTCCCAATATAGTGTGTTTATGCTCACACACCCACACTCATTCATCTACTGTAGATTTATATACAATTTCATGCCACACACACACAAGCACTCTCAGTGGAAGATCGGAACAACAGAACACAATTAATCCGGAAAAGATGAGAGATGAGGAATGCTGAGGGCAGCTGCAGTGAGTGTGTGTATACACACCCACGGTCGATGAATGTGCACGCACACACACTCACACACACACACAACAGGTTTGTACATATAAACACAGACCTCACAGGCGTTCATACTGCAGTTTATGCCTTGTTGTTCTTTTCTGCTCATTTCCACAATAAGCATCTTTCAGATTACAGATTCTGTCATGAAGGATCTGATAAAAAAAAAAAAAGATTACAACGTTTAAAGTCAAAGCAACCAAATGAGTTGCATTACATTAACTGCTATCTAAGATCTGCTTGTTTGAAGATATGAGGCTCATGAGAGCACAAACAAATAAACAGTAAGGATTTGGAAGCCATTCATGGATTTTCGTTATCTTAATGGAACGCCACAAATGGGTGTGTTGTTGCTTTGCGTTCTGCCTTTTTGTGTTCAGCTGTGTCTCCGTGTACCCAAATGTCCCCTCCCATTCATATCCATCCCGAAACAGTATGATGACTCAACCAAGCATTGCTACCTCACAGCACCAGGGTTTAAGGTTTTATCTGGGATTTCCTCCATCTCTAATAAACATTATGGGTTTGCTACTTCAAATTTCCCCTACCTGTGTGTATGTCCTCACAAGGCTCTGGATCTGACATTACTCTGACCAGAGACTTTGCTGGTTATTTTCCAGTGTCACCCAGATAAGGACGGGGTCTTTTTTAACTCTGGTTCCTCTCAAGGATTTCATCCTCATATCATATCAGGGAGATTTTTCACGTCACTGGTCACTGGCCACTGGCCCACTCAATTATTATTGTAAAGCTTCTTTGATACAATTTTCATTGTAAGGGTGCTATACAAATAATATTGATTTTGAAAATTTTATATATATATATATATATATATATATATATATATATATATATATATATATATATATATATATATATATATATATACACACACACACACACACACACACACATAATGATTTATACATTTTTAAACATTAACTAATAATGACAATTACCAATTTTTTTTAATCAGTATTTATTACATGTACTGTGAATATTTATTTAATCTGTATTTCTTTAAACATGCACAGAAGGGGATGGATATGTGTATGACAGATATTTATATATATATATATATATATATATATATATATATATATATATATATATATATATATATATACAATTAAATTTGTTCCCAACATTATTTTCATTCTTTATTTCATGCTATTTTTAAACTTTAGAATTTATTTTACTTCTTTTTATCCTTGTATTCTGTTTCTTTCAATTTGTTGGACAGCCGTAAAAAAGCATTTCTCTTGTCGTACTTTGTAATAATATTTAATTTTGAGTTTGTGCATTTATTTTGCACTTATAATTATTATACATTTTACAATTTTTTATACACTTATAAATATATCACTATAAGTGATACCTTTCGCCATAAAAAGAAATGTTTCGACTAATCATAGCTTTTTATTGGTTCCTTTTTTTTTTTTTTTTTGCCTGGATACAAGCTGTTTGTTGTTTATATATTTAGCAAGCTTTCGAAGTTTTCATTAAAATTAATCTAATTTCTCTGGAGTTTTAATCGTCATGTATGGGTGTATGAATACTAAGACAATAAAAAAGTTTTATTTTAATAATTTAAAATATGTGGCCCCTCAGGACTTTTTTCTGCTTTATAGGCTTTGTGGATTTTAGATGTGTGTACCATTACATCACTACCAAACGGCTCGTATATCTTTCCCTAATTTTACAATGGCTTTTTTTTATACTCAATGTATTGTTGAAAATAGTCTCAGGCCTGGACTCACACAGCTCAGCAAACAGATGCCACTTCTTGTACACTTTTCTGGTGAGAACTTTCAGAATCATCTTTTTCACCTCTTTTTATACACTCTTATTGAAAGCAGGGGATTATAAATGAGTCATTTTGGATTGGACAAAAAAGTCATGGCACTACATCATTTGGGTCTGGTGTATCATTTGAGATTGGTTTGAAATGAATATGATTGCATGGTTGCCTTATTTTAAACAGTTTATTTTTAGCCTTCTGAGCCCTTTATACCAGTCAGCTGTAAAGAATTAGTGTTTGCTTATTAAATTAAAGGTGCAATTTTTGGTTCCCTAAGGAACTTTTGGACTACAGAATCATTTTCGATCATAAATGTTTTATGCTTTATTTTGATTAGGCTAAAGCACATTGCTGTGGTACATCAACGATACGCATTTTACATCGTATTGCTCTCAAGATCCTTTTCTGGCACTTTTATCTTTATTGAAGCTGCAGGTTTGTTTGGAAACTTCAGCAGGTTAAATTGTATGAATTCCTACCCAAGCTGCACCCCACCACCACCACCACCTCCACACACACACACACACACACACACACACACACACACACACACACACACACTTCTGCATTTCCACTGACACCCTGCAGAGTCTCCCTGCGCCATCACTCCCGAATCTCTCTATTGTTCTGAACTATTGTTTTTCTTCCACATCCCTTTTTTCTCCCCCCTGGCTCTTTAACTCCAGGCCACATCTGTGTGACAGATGTTTAAACTTATGAGTAAGCTTTCTCTCTCTTTCTTTTTTTTGGAACACAAGAGCAGTATTAATCCCTCTCTCCTCCACCTTGCATAGACCACCCACATGAGCAGCCCTGCCTCAGCTGGACAGCATAAAAACCTTTTCTCTCTCTCTCTCTCTCTCTCTCGCTCTCTCTCTCTCTCTCTCTCCCTTTCTCTCTCTCTCTCTCTCTCTCTCTCTCTCTCTCTCTCTCTCTCTCTCTCTCCCTTTCTCTCTCTCTCTCTGACACACACACACACACCATCCACATAGTAAGACAAAACTGCACCTATGACTCTTATGCTGTAATTACAAAAGAACACCAGCTGCGGGTCAGTATTTTTAACCTTTGATTTCAACCTTTTTAAACACTACTAGCTTCTTCACCCTCTGTGCCATCTATTACACACACACGCACACACACACACACACACACACACACACACCCACATATCATTTAATAAAAAAAGAAATTATAATACTTTATGCAAATGTGTGTTTATTATTATTGAAACCGACACAAAATATTCTTGTGAAAGTTTTAAAGTAATTATGGTGTTTTAAATTATGTAAATCATCATGACAATAAAAACCAAACTTTGCTATGTTTCCACACAGACGGTTTGAATTGCCGGATGTGTACATTGGCGGATTTTGCTGCTTGATTTGAGACTTGCTGCCTCAGTATAACAGATGTTTAGTGATTGAAAATGAATTGATGCTAATCTAATAGTTGTGCTAAAATCAGCGCATGGACCCCATTACCCATCAGCCTCTGCAAGTCACCTGACCTAGTCAAGTCGCATGAATTTCTGTGTGTTTGTCAAGCTTTTGTTGAGGTTTGCATGTTCATATGTGTTTGTGTTTGTCTCAGCCTTGTACCTAGTCTTTGTGTTGTTTTTATTGGTATCCATGGTTTATATTTATGGTGTTGGTTTTCATAGTTTTTGGTTGTCATGGTTTGAATTAATAAAATAGTGCTTACGTGACAATAATGGAAGGGTGTCTAAACCGAAGAAAAAAACAAATAAATAAACAATGCTATACTGTGCTATGGCATAATTTATTGTCCTCTACTTCACATTGCGATGCTTTAATATACTATACTATAACTATACTATACTATACTATATAGTAGAGGTGCTCACACTTTTTTCTAATAAAAGGCAGAAAATCTTATTTGATTGAGGGCTGTGGTCCAAAAGTATATTCACCATACCAATTTATTATATTTAAATAAAACTTGCCATGGTACCCCTAATTTATAATTCCATAATATTTACAAATAAACAAAATATATAATACATTACTCTGCAATCTGCATAAAACTAATGCGATTTTATACTGTAGATCAGTGACACTTATAGTACAATGAAAACATAAAAACGATCCTATTTATAGTACAATAAAGCTCATTGCTTAATACAGCCATATGTTTGTAATATCTGTGATCTTTAATGAGAGACACAAAGCTGCTCCTTTTTTTTTTTTTCAAAGTCAAATTCACTTACATTCTCTACATTTAGTTTTCTTTTACATTTTTGCAGCTTCAAAATAAAACTAAAACAATGTTATGCTAAATTAGAAATAAAAATCCGCTTTTTCCCTCTTCTCATAAATGGCATGACAGGCCAAATCAGAGGTCACTAAGGCCTGACTTTGGCCTACGGGCCCTTATTTGAGCATCTCTGCTATATAGTTTACAAATGTTTCTCCAGATCGTATAGAGCAGATTTTGTCTCCTTTAAACTCCCCTTTCTGTTTCACATCAGTTTTAATGCTAATCAAGTTGACGAATAATGGAAGTCTGTTTCACCCAACAATGTTTTCTCGGGTCCAGTGGGTGTAACAAGTTTTACAGCACTTCTAGCAGAGAAGCCCATTTGTGGTCCTGTTACTGTGTGATTTCCTCCGCTATGACACATACTAAACCTGCTCATGAACTTCGGGGAGCCAAATGAGGTGTGCATGAGCTGGAAAATCTACAAACTGTGCTGTACACTGACCAGACAGGATCCTTACACACACACACACACACACACACACACACACACACACACACACACACACACACACATAGTGGTCCCTGTGACTTACACTGATGTAGTGAACATTGTATTTAAAGTACAAAATATGACATTTATGGCACTAGCAGTTGTGAACCACAAAGCAGTCATATACACTATATTTCCAAACGTATTGGGTCACCTGACCTTTATTGCTATGTGTAGTTCTTTTTCAAACTGTTACCACAAAGCTGAAGGCACTCAATTGTATTGGATGTTTTCAGATGCACTATTTTGCAATCACTAGAACTTAGAAACCCAAAACCGTTCCAGCATGGCGATGCCCCTGTGCAAAAAGTGAGCTCCTTGATAATCTGGTTTACTGGAGTGGCCTGCTATAGAGCTCTGATTTAATCACACACATCAGTGTGTGCCTTTCGTAACACCCTTGTGGCTGATGAACACAAATATCCAAAATCTAGTGAAACATCTACCCAGAAGAGTGGAGGGAATTATAAGAGCAATTTAGGACTAAATGTGAATACTTTAAGCAATATAGTGTATATACAGTAGTAGAACCACAGTTATACTGTATCATTCGCTTGACTTGAACTTTAGCACCTCAACAGCATACACAGGCATGTAATTTAAATACATTATGTAATTATTATAAAAATTACAAAGTATTACAGGTGCATGAACACTAACCTTGCATGTGGAATTACTCTCTGAGTTGCGCTAATAGAATATTAGTCAAGTACACTAGAGAATTAAAATTCATTGGTATAAAACATTATAGGTATTTTTTCTGCTTTCAATACATGAGTGTAAAATGATATAAGCCAGTAATAATAACAGTAATATTAACAGATTTGTATTTTTTTTGGCGTGGTTTTCAATTTTCATTTTTCTCAGTCGCTAGTAACATGTATGTCAATGAAAAATGATATACATAACTACAGAAACCATCACAGAAATGGTTTCCACTACAACCCATACCCTTACAACCCATCAGCTGTTTACTAATCAAACCATTATTAAATGTTTTTCATTATGGAGTGTTTCTGCACACATTATTAAACCATTATCATCCAACTAATGTTACCTTTGTAGAAATATTTGGATCTGAAGGCTTAAAGATATCCAATGGTCCATACTTGTGTCCAGTAGACTCCAACATGTGATCTACAAGTTGCCAAAGATGTTCTTTAGTCCTTAATGATATCCACTAGATATAGCATGTCACCAATAGATGGTCCACAATAGAGCCCACAGGATTACACCACTACACTTTTACCGTTTCTAATGAAAATTAGTTCCCAATTCTTATTATAATCTCTTTTTTCTTTGGTGTGATTAACGTCTAGTCCAGATTAAATGCAATTCTGTCACTCCATCTAGTGGCACTTTAAGAGAAATGCAGTATATGCTCTCAAATTTTGCATAGAAGCACGAACAGTTTAAATGATGTACATTAAAACAGGTTTTAAAAAATCTGTATCATTTCGAAACCACTAAGATTCACATTATGGGCCAACAGGAAACAACATAGAGAAAGAGAGGAAGGATGAGTAAAGTGATGGGAGTGATGTGCACATGGAAAAAATGAATATGTGGGCACTGTAGAGTAGAGAATGGAAAACATATCAGAAAGAGTTTAGGGATATGAAGCTATTTCCTGGCATATCACACAATCTGGGAAACTTTATCGCCTTTCCAAGTTCTTATTACAAAAGCCAGACCTTTGGTAATGAACATTTGCTGCATGAATAGAGGACAGGAATGGCTACTGTTGTTTCACCATGACACTGTGACCTTAGGAGCATGACAAAGCTTCAGAGTGGCGGCACTTCATCCTGATTCCCCAGCAGGTCATTGTGTTCCTCGCTGGGAAATTGTGGGGAAGTGTATTATGAGGAGTATTTGAGAAGTCCTTGTGGAGTCATAAACTCGAGCACATACCATTTGGAGATATAAGAGCTAAGATATAAAAGCTCTGTGAGAGAGCAGGAACGGTGGTGTTCTTCACAGACAGACACTGTGGTCTTTGGATCCTCTGATGCTTTGTTGCTCTTGATTTTTTCAGGATTTATTAGCCTGTTTCGGTTGATATTTTCTATTATAGCAGTTTATATTAATGAGCTTTTCATTAGGAGTAACGAGGACGGACAGGATTAGACACAAGTTTTTTAGTGGAACTGCACATGTAGGACGTTTTGGAGACAAGGTGAGGGAGGTGAGATTGAGATGGTATGGACATGTGCAGAGGAGGGACACGGGGTATATCAGTAGGAGAATGCTGAGGATGGAACCGCCAGGAAGGAGGAAAGAGAAAGGCCAAGGAGGAGGTTTATGGATGTGTTGAGGGAAGACATGCAGGTAGTTGGTGTAAGAGAGGCAGATGAAGAGGACAGGGTGGTATGGAGATGGATGATCCGCTGTGGCGACCGCTAATGGGAGCAGCCGAAAGAAGAAGAAGAAGCAGTTTATATTAAAGTGCTCATTTTAATTTCTACATATTTTAATTTCATGGTGGACACTCCACATATAAACTTTTTATTTGACAGGGAAATTAATAATTTTTCCTGTTGGTTTTTGTTGTCAATTATTACACTATTTATGTGCTGACAAAAAAAAAAGTTGAACAAGAACCATATGTGGTTCTTCCCCAAACCCCAAAGCTTGAAACACACAGTTGTGTAGAATGTCTTCTTTGTGCACAAGGTGAGCTCCATGAAGATATGATTTCCATGGTTTGGAGTAGAAGATCTTGAGTGGCCTGCTTAAGAGCACTGACCTCAACCATAATTAAAAACTTCGGGATGCATTTTAATATTGACTGCATCCCAGGCCTTCTCAACTACAGCAGAACCTGCTTTTGCTAATCTTCTTATGGCTGAATGCACACACTATCTATATTACACACGTTATGTATCAGGAAACAGGGACTAAATGTTGAATGGGATGTTAAAAAAGCACACTGTACAAATCTTTTGGTCAGGTGTCCACATATATTTATTTAATATAGATAGATAGATAGATAGATAGATAGATAGATAGATAGATAGATAGATAGATAGATAGATAGATAGATAGATAGATAGATAGATAGATAGATAGATTAGACTAAATTGTTTTTTACCTATGCAGATATGTTAAAAACTATGCATTCGATACAAATGCCAACTTGTATCCGATACACACTTTTTAAAATTGATGCATCACATCGTTAGCATCATTTTATGGCAATGCACCAATGCGAATCAGTGAATCTTATCATTCCTAATATATTTTAGTATTGCCAAGGATTATTAGAAATATTTTTTTTTGCCTGAATAAATTAATATATGAGTACAGCGGGTTGCTAGTGATTCACCATAGCGAGCTAAGATAGCTGACCAGAATTCACCACACTGGAATAATTGAGCTTGGCTGAGGTTTTGTGGTTTTTGCTTGATGTCTTTGAACCTCACCCACATATTAGCCATTTTTACCACATCTGCTAAGGTTAGTGTTGAACAAACAGGACATGAATTCATTCCACTTCTTCAGTTAAAGTACTTTAGAAGGCAAATGCAAGCGCTGCACATCATTGGCAATGACCTTGGCAGTGCAAGGCCATAAAATCCATCCAAGGTCAGGCTCATCAAACGCATCCCTGCTGGAGCTTCCCTCGTTACAGACAAGTGGAGTGAAATTTATGCACATTTTAAAGGAAAAGGGGTTTAAAAAGTCCACTACTGTCTATGCACTTAGCTTATCTGCTGGATGGTAAATTTGGGTAAAAGATAAGAGAGGCCTTCCTCTGACCTTAAACCACCCCTCATTCCCCCTGCTGCGCCACACTCCTAATTGGAAGCATGGGCCCCTCGGTATCACGTATTAAGAAATCACTTGTGAATTATGAGCGTTTGTGAGCTCACACCTGCAACTGTGGCTGAGATATCCTGTTTGGAAATGGACGCTGGCCTCGCCAACGGCCCCCCATGACACCCCTTCCACTGTGTCCAACCCCCTCAGCTTGAACAGGAAGTGTGGACAGGAAGCAGCTGTCCCCAACATCCGCCTTTGGCTTCTCAGGTGCATCCTGGGTACTTGAAGCCCACAACAGATACACAAATGTATATATCTGAATCTTTTTATGAGACTCAGCATGTAATAGATGCTGATGATATTTTTGGTCTGGATAAAAGAGCTGCTTTTGACACACAAAAACCTCAACTCTGAGAAAAAACTCATGAATTCTCACTGGATTTAATCATCAATCCATATTTCTACAAAAACTCCTATTATGTAACAGCAGGGTCATATACAGACAACACTAAGATTATTTTGCATATTTATTTCAATTACTAACACATTTAGTGATACTAACGAAACGTATTTGTTCCAAATTAAGGGCCTGAAAGAACGCAATCAAAAACAATGAATAAGGTAAGAAAATCGCAGCCTATAGTAGAAAAATGAGTTGCATATCTATGGTGTATGTCTATGGTAGCTGACTCTACACATTACTGGAATATTTGGGGCTCCTTGACTTTGGTGGTGCAGTGCTGTTCTAGGTCAGGTTGTTGTCTCTGTGATCGTTATGAATTTTTGTGTGTGATATTAAAGTAAATTAAGTTGTAGTGTGAGCTGGTTTTGCAATATGAGCACATTCTTCACCATTAGCAGCACAGCATTTTGTATCTGAGTTGTATTAAATGAAGAAAAATGAGACTTGTATAGAACCAAGGGTTCCATTTAGTACCCTTAGTCATTTGTCCTTCTGAGGTCTGAGGAAATGATGCTGTCTAATGTGTGACTTCAGGATTTCATTACCACCTTACAGGAACTAACACATGATTCCTACCTGAGAGATTTAACCTAAAAGGCAGGGTTTCTCAGCAGAGCTACCAGGAAACAAACAAACAAGCAAGCAAACAAACAAACAAACAAACCAAAACATAATTACTTAATAACTTACATAATAACTTTTAAAAACACTGCGGGGACCAGACTTTTTGCAAATAAACATTAAATTCAGATTAGCGTGTGTTTAATTTTATTTCAAAAAGGTTTTATTTAGTGTTTTATTAAATGTCATATATATATATACAGTACAGAACAAAAATTTGGACACACCTTCTCATTCAAAGAGTTTTCTTTATTTTCATGACTATGAAAATTGTAGATTCACACTGAAGGCATTGAAGCTCATTCTCTTGATAAGCTTCAAGAGGTAGTCACCTGAAATGGTCTTCCAACAGTCTTGAAGGAGTTCCCCGAGAGATGCTTGGCACTTGTTGGCCCTTTTGCCTTCACTCTGCGGTCCAGCTCACCCCTAAACCATCTCGATTGGGTTCAGGTCCGTGACTGTGGAGGCCAGGTCATCTGGCAGCACCCCATCACTCTCCTTCTTGGTCAAATAGCCCTTGATGCCTTCAGTGTGACTCTACAATTTTCATAGTCATGAAAATAAAGAAAACTCTTTGAATGAGAAGGTGTGTCCAAACTTTTGGTCTGTACTGTATATATATATATATATATATATATATATATATATATATATATATATATATATATATATATATATATATATGTATATAATCCTGTCCTCCTAGAAATCTGTCCTTTTTATTTTTAGAATGTAATGTAATATAACTTAATTTTTGTAGGTATAAAACGAAATTATTAAAATAATTAATATAAACAAAGTTAATATTGTAAAAAATTGCAACATGAGTTTTGTAGCAGTGCCTGATGCATCATTTTAAGTGAAAATAGAGCTCCAAAATAACCAGCTTCCACATTCACACATGCAGGCAAATAAGAGTCAGCACTCTTGCTTCTGTAGCAGTTTTTGGAGATCGGAGGAAACTGGGAAACCCAGAAACAAATCCATGACAACTTTACCTGAGAGTTCGATACAACAAACATTATAAAGCGTTGGTGTTATTTGAGCTTCACACTCACACAGAAAAGATTGTTCATTTTAGACTGTAGAAGTGTGACTGTGACTGCTGATTATCCAGCTCTCTAAATTTGATTTATTTGGCAGTTCTTGTGCATTGTCCACATATTAAAGGGCATTATTGTTGGCAAATGCAAACTAGAACCATTGACACATTTGTTGTAAACATGCCTAAATATCTTGCTGTGAACAAGAGTGAGAATTTCCGTTTGGAAAACTGGGAAAACCCCCTCTTCATGATACATCTTGGAGCTACAGGACATATCTGTGTGATACCTTTGAGGTATGAAACATGAAACTTATATATTCTAATATAATAATGAGGCTGAGAAACACAGTGTAGCATTGTATCACTCTATTTAACATCAAACAATATGCTATGCACAAGTTTCATAGCAGAATGCTCATTTTACATTATAGAAGATTTTACCATATACTTTATCGATTATACTATTTTCCTTTCGATTGTCTACTCTAAGCCTGGTATTAGGACTTAGTACTCATATAGAGAATATATTCCCGAATTAGCAACTGAAGCCTTCTGATGTGTTTCTCTAATAACCGACAAGCGATGATGCACGTGCACACACACTTGTCTGTGCTGGCATGCTGCAGTGTTTGTCACTTTCCCTACAAAATAGACTGATCTTATTGCTCTAAACAATTAGCCTTTCTGATCCCTATCGCAAAACACTCACAATAGTGTTTACACGGACCGCAGGAAGCGTGTCCATGGAGACTTTTTACTGTGTGTGTGTGTGTGTGTTTGAGAGAGAGAGAGTGTGTGTGTGTTTGAAAGAAAGTATATGGACATTCTATTTTAAATATTTATTTTAAAAATAGAACTAAATTTCAATTACACAGATGATTTGAGATACTCCTTATTCAATATTCAATTTCAGTGATGTTTTACCTCAACTGTTTTCTTTTTCAGAGTATGTACACATGATTGTAGATCCTTGTGTTGTCCAGGTTCTCCTAATGGTTCTTTGAAAAGGTTTCTGCATTCCTATGATGTGCTACTTGGATTTACAATGTAATATCTAAAAAGCCAGTTTTCAAACACAGATATGTCCTGTGGCTCCAAGATGCATCATAAAGAGGGGTTTTCCCAGTATTCCTGCTGAAAAATCTCACACTTACTCATGTCCAGGAATCTAGGCAAAAAAAAAAAAGTGCATTCTCAAAACTATTTGTACAAACAGCACAACACATTGTATTTCTTACAAAGGTTAATGAACATCGCATTGCCTTCAGAATGAGAAGTTTTTTTGTTTAGTCATTTGGATTACTGAAAATGCCCAAAGTTGAATTTCTACTGAATGGCATCTATCAATTTCAACAGCTCAATTTCAACACTTTTACTCTACTGTAATAGTGTCTGTTTGTTTTCTGGTTGTTCATCTATTTTCAGAAATTATAATTCTGTGTTTTGCTCTCTTGCCAATTTAAGGTTCATGAGATTGACCTTTGACCTGTTTTAGAGACCTTGTTGATTATTGGTTGATCTGATGCCGTACACTCACCTTCATTAGTGAAATTCAAAGTTCATCTGCCCAATTAATCAAGTCACATTTTCAAAAAGTGAATAGAAAATTTTGATGATAGATGACAACAACTGGTTTAACCATTTTGCATTCGATGACTTGTGCAATGAACTGATGCCTAAATGTTTTGGAGGTTAAGACTATTCAGGTGAGAACCAGAATAATATATTTAGATCAACATGACATAAAAAATTGATAATGTAGAAAACAGCGGACAAGTGTACACAATCAATTAAATTAATGTACCAAAGCATTCGCAATTTGATCGCAGCAATGAGAACTGCTTTTATGATGTGCACAAGTGACTAAATAATTTGGAGGACAAACAAGTAGTTTTGGGAATTTAATTTCTGTTCTGAGAATCGCTCCAAGCAAGTAAAAAATACTGTAAAACTAATGTGTAATTTTTTGGCAGTAAACTGCCAAACTACAGTGAATACTATAAAAAACCTTAATGATATTTTTTCGGGCCACTAGGAGACCTTCCAAATGGCAGTAAAGAAAGAAAAAGAAAGAAAGAAAGAAAGAAAGAAAGAAAGATAGATAGATAGATAGATAGATAGATAGATAGATAGATAGATAGATAGATAGATAGATAGATAGATAGATAGATAGATAGACAGACAGACAGACAGACAGACAGACAGACAGACAGACAGTATCTCACAAAAGTACACCCTAAGGTCCACGTGTAAGTGTTCAGACCGTATGCAACAAGTCGGTTTGCATGGCCGTCATTTCAGAAAGTAGCCTCTTCTGAAACTAGCTCATAGAAAAGCCCGCAAACAGTTTTCTGATGACAACTTGTCCAAGACCATGAAAAACTGGAACCATGTCTAATAAGACTGAGATAAATGTCCAGCATGTGTGGTGATGCCCTGGTGAGGAGTACTAAAAGCATTGTGTCTTGCCTACAGGCAAGCATGGTGGTGGCAGCATCATGGTCTCGGTCTGCATGAGTGCTGCTGGTACTGGGGAGCTGAGGTTCTTTGAGGGAAACATGGATTTCAACATGAACTGTGACATTCTGAAGCAGAACATGATTGCCCTTTTTAAAGAAACTGAGCTGCAATGCAGTTTACCATCATGAAAATGACCCCAAACACACCACCAAGATGAAAAATGTCTTGCTGAAGGTGAAAGTTTTGGAGTGGCCAAGTATGTCTCCAGACCTGAACCCTATTAAGCACCTGTGGGGCTTCCTCAAGCGTGTCTAACATCCAGCAGATGTCATTATAGAGGACTGAAAGAGGATCCCAGCAACAACCTGTGCAGCTCTGGTGAATTCCATACCCAGAAGGATTAAGATAGATAACAATTAGATTATGGTAGATAACAATAGTGCTCACACATAATATTGACACTCTGGAACACAGTTTTGACATGTTCACTTAGGATGTACTCACTTTTGTTTGTCTATTTTGACAATAATAGCTATTTCTTGAGTTATTTTTAGAGGACAGTAAATCTATACTGCTTTACAAGCTGCACTACTCTAAAATATATCCAAGTTTCATTTCTATAGTATTGTCCCTTGAAAAGATATACTAAAATAGTTGCTGAAATGTGAGGGGTGTACTCACTTTTGTGTAGTTAGGTAACTCCAATGCAGCTAATGATGCTAATACCAGAGACTAAACACTCATTACTCTTTTTTGTTTTTATTCTGTAATACATTAGGTATAAACTATAATGACATGAATATCACTACATATAAGAGCAATTGAGTTTACCTCTGCTTTATTTGACCTTATTATTAGAATCAGTTTCCTCCAGGTGTTGCTGCAAAGCCCCTTGGGAATTGCATGACTGCACGCATGCAAAGGTCTATTGAAACCCTGCGGGCAGGCTGCTGGTCTGACCTGGGCGTTAGAGAGTCTATTATACTCCTAATGCGGGATATATTTAGAAATAGAGAAATTCACGTCTCGAAGGAATTGCATTTTGAGACGCTCTCACAGGCTTAATTTAGCACGTAGGCAAATCCGCAAGAGAGATGGGGAGCTACTGTGCTGCAGTGTGCACTCAGCTGGAACAACAGGTGCTAAAGACACAGCAGGAGATCAGAAATGAAGGCACTAATATCAAATCTATTTATTGGGAAAAGTTTATAAAGCAGAGGAATGAAACTGAATATAGTTTAGTTGCAGTTTCATAAACTGAAAGAAAAAAAAATTTTTCTTCTGCCCTCTGATCAAGGTGAACTCAGACCCTTCAACATGCTCTTCATGCAAATCATTTTAAATGTAAATGGTTTGATGTAATTTAAGATGAAATGATGATTGAATTGATGAAAAAGATGATTTCTGCCGAGGCTCATGCAAGGACTGGGAAAGAGGCCATGTTAGGTTCATTGATTTATATTAGTAAAACAATTGAAGGCCCTCTTTGAAGATGTTAAAAAATTCCCTTTTATTTAAAAATAATAATAAAATTCACTAAATTAAATCAAGTGTGTGTGTGTGTGTGTGTGTGTGTGTGTGTGTGTGTGTGTGCTCATGTGTGCGTGCGTGCGTGTGTGTGTGTGTGTGCTTGCAGCCATCTTTGGTGTTTCTCACTTGTGATGTAAAGCCAACTTCCTTCTAGCTGTGATCCAAGAATCTCTAGAGTCCAGAACTGACCAGGGAGACCAGGGATTGTGTGTGTGTGTGTTTGTGTGTGCGTGTGTGTGTGTGTGTGTGTGAGAGGGGTATATGCGGGTGGGGGGGCATGTTTCCTTATCTAAGGTCCGCAGGCGGTTTTTGAGTCTCTTATCAGCACTCACCATATTGTCTGAGTACATCCTCCTGTCCAGCAGAGAGCGGAAAACTGTTCCCTCTCTCCCTCCCTTTTTTCTCTCTCTCTCTCGTCTGTCTGTCTGTCTCTCTCTCTCTCTCTCTCTCTCTCTCTCTCTCTCTCCCATCACTCTCACTGTCTCTCTCTCCCATTTCCCAAGTCCAATACATTCCCATCTAATTTGGAAGCCAACTGGAGCACCTTGTTGGCTGTGGGATTAGAAGGTAAAGGAAAGAAAGAGAAAGGAAAGAGTAAGAAACAGACACATTTGAGAGAACAGTGACCGGAAGATAAATCCATCACCTGCATTTACACAATAGGTTCTCATTGACACAACCAGTAGAACCAATTTCGTGTTTCCATTCTATTTGTGATGGTTAGTGTCGCTGATGTAAGACCAGTCCTTCATATTGATATTTACGCATTTCTGCTTTGAGGACAGAAGGAGCATATGAAAACTGAATAAAAAGAGAGAGAGAGAGAGAGAGAGAGAGAGAGAGAGAGAGAGAGAGAGAGAGAGAGAAGGCAAGTTTGTGTGTGTGTGTGTGTGTGTGTGTGTGTGTGTGTGTGTGTGAGAGAGAGAGAGAGAGAGAGAGAGAGAGAGAGAGAGAGGGAGAAAGAGAAAGTTACTGAGTAGGGAATGAAAGGCGTGATGGAATAGGACGTCGTGTTTGTCACCCAGAAGACAGGCACTCGAAGACATGAGGACACACACCAGTAGTGGAGACTCTAACATGAGCGTGTGTAAAGGTGTGATCAGCATTCTATCCACAAATATGGTAAGTACCTTAAGGAAGTTCTCAATAAGGCTATTAAGGAAGTTGACTTTATCGACAGCGCTCTGTTGTTAGACGGCTGCAAAACTGAACCATTTTCTTTCTTAATAAATAACTTCGGTTGATATTTCCATGTGACAAACTAAATTCTGACCACTTTTATCAACTATGTACAGGCTGAGTGGTCAGTTTATTAGGGATTAACACATTGTTCAAGCGAATGCGGCTCTGTAGACGTTTTAAAAATCCAGCTCAGAACACACTTTGCCACTATGTAGCTTAATAAGGATATTATTATACTGTTAGCTTCATAAGATAAAAACTTATAATACAATGGTAACAACTTATTCTCCCGAATTTTTTTATTTTGTTTAATAGACTTACTGTTATATTATAATAAATATAAATAGACATTCTATTATAATAATAAACATTTTATATTATAATAATAATAATAATAATAACAAATACATGCATCTTTAATACTATAACCTTCAGTTCTAATAATACTAATGATTAAAAATAATAACTTTACTAATTAGAAACAATTACTTCAGCTCTGTCGATATATAAATCCAGACACCAGTTTCAATTTTTATTTCACTATTAACAGACTTTCAGTAATAAATATGTATTAAGTGTCAGATGATTATAAAATGATAACATTATATAAATCATGAGAATATTTTATTATTATTTCCACATCATATTATTAATCTTAAAATATATTGTATTGTAGTATTCATACTGAAAATAGTGTTGAAATATAAAGAATTCGGATCAAATTAAACATGAACACCAGCAGAGACTGCATACCTCAATAAATATGAATATTAAATATATAATAATCAATTCACACAGTATTTCAAGAGATGTTATTATGTGCAAGAGTTAATATCAATTTAAAAGTTGATCATGACCATGTGCTTAACATTGACTTTCCACATCTTTACAGTATTATGCATCACTAAAACCCCAGAGTATTGAATAGGAATATGTTTATAAGTTTAAGTAGAAAAAGGAAACACACTCGTTGAATGGAAGCAGGCATCTGAGAAAAAGGACGAGGGAGAGAAAAAAGGGGAAGGATCTAGATTGCAAAAGCAAATCATGAATCATTCAATGGCGGGTAAAATGTATCTGTCACCAGTCCATATTTATTCTGGCTGAAACAGATGTCATCAGTGGTTTATTGTTTTATTTTACATTGGTGACAAAAAACGACTGAATCAGTAATTGTAGTTGAACTGAGCAGACAAGACACTAACAGGTAGAAATGACAATCTTGAATTCATTGTATCTATTTGGACTGTAGTAATAACCATAGCAATGCCTGTGTAAGAGCAACTTATTTATTTTTATTAATTAATAAATGATATTTTATATGTGTATTTCTAGACATGTGTAGCTTATCACAGGGGAGTTAAATGTTGTTAATTGTTAAATTATATTTTTTAGTTTAATAAAATACACAAACATATGCATAGTTAATCTGATACAACTGCATTCGCATGAAAAAAAAATACTTCCATGTGACTAAAAATATCATTCACTTGTATTATAAATATCACAATAGAAGTAGATTGTGATCATAAACCTGGCTCTATATACAGGCCATGGAGGCCAATAAAATCTCACATTTCTTCAACTTCTGATGATGTTTTGCATTTGTTTAGACCCCCTGAATGCCGTTTGAACTGAATGAACTGAAAATAAAACAAAATGCACCCTGTCGAGACTGACGACATGGGATTTGCAGACTAAACATTGCGGATTCCCTGACTGAGGCGTCTGAAAGAAGAATAAGCCAAGCTTCTGAGCAATGTCATCAGTATGCACTGATTCACACAAGCCAAGACGAAGAGACGTTTTACGCTTTAGTGTCTGTGACGGCAAAGAACACACCTGAGGCACAGAGTTAGAGCTTCTGTAGCTAGAAAGAGACAGAGAGAAGAAAACCATGATGGAGAAGTTGGAGCCCACGGTATCCCCCTCCCCTGCTCTGTCAATGACGGACCCCTTAACTCCTCCGAACACTCACTCTCCATGCACCAGCAGCCCTGCAGCGAACGAAGCTAATGGTACAGAGAGTGGTGCAAGCACAAACCCAAGTAGTCCTGCTACATCGGGAGCCAATGTAGAGGAAAAATCGACAGCAGCAGAGAATGCTACCTCACCATCAAACCCAAGCGTCCCTCCTATTTCCAGTTCCACGTCCACAGTCGTCCTCTCCTCTCCTCCCTCATCATCCCCTGCTCCTCTTCCCCCTAACATCCCTGTGATCAGTCTGGCTCACAGTAAACCCCCTCTGCCCCCAATTCCCATGCTTGGGCCTCAGCTAACCGCCCTCCACCCCATACCCACAGTGCCACACGGACCTGGGGAGATTCGACTGGCACAGCTAGCTGCCCTGTCCGGAAGTCCAACAGCCACAGCGCCACCACCTAGAGCTCTACTGCCTCACCAATACCTGCCTGGACACTCATTACTCAACAGGTAAGAACGGACAGTGCTATAATTTCACATTACTGAGTACTTATTATATACTATTATCTATATTATAATTGTAGATTTTATATGTATATATATATATATATATATATATATATATATATATATATATATATATATATATATATATGCAGTCAGTCAACTAGGACTAAAATTGACTCTTCTTTAGTGAAAGGAAGCATAAAGCTGTCACGTCTTGCACTGTGCATGCTATAAATCATCACACACTGCTCTCAGACCACATGCTAAGCAATCTCACGATCGATGCTTCCTCATGTTGTTTGACACAACTGGTAAAAAAGAATGTTGTCCAGTTAAACCAATAACATGATGAAAAATGATTTTGGGTAACTCAGCCCTGTTTGGAATTTTAAAACATTCAGCTTTATATGGCTTCGCAGTAATGCACATTATTAGTAATTATACAGTATGTATTATTAATTGTGATTGCCCTGATCTATGCTCGGTGAAAGTTTTGGGATCGAATGCATAAATAAACAGTAGAGTAAAAGCAAATCTTTATATTTAATCTCAAGGTTGATGATTGTCTTATAACCTCAATTTTTACTTGTTCTTTCACTTGGCTTATTATATGTACTATCAAAGACAATCATTATCAGAATCACAATCACAATCATTGGCTTCATTGGCCATGTATGCCTGAGCATACAAGTGATTTGTTTTAGAACAAACTGACAGCACATTTAACATACAGGCACTGCAAAGTCCTGAACTGAACATAAAAAAAATACAAGCAGGCTTGCATATAACACAACTAGATGACTATGCATAAACTTTTTTTTTTTAATACACATTGGCCTTTGAAAGCAAGTGCAATGATTGTCCATGTAGTCAATTGTCCAAAAATATATATACAAAGTAGAAGTAATGTAGTAATTAAAAGTCCAGTATACTAGTTTGGGGTTATGGAAGGGTGTTTGGTATCTTTGTGAATGCCAAAAAAAAAGCTATAATTCTCTAATTAAAATCTAAAAACTTTCCAATTAAATGCTATCTTTAATCAGTAACAATTTCCATTTCTCCATGTGTATTTTGTTTATTTGTATGTGAAGGAGAAATGCTTGAGCAGGAGTGTTGGTACATTTGGTTACACACAATCATTTTTACATTCAATGTAGTCATATTATGCTAGTTTTTAATAAAATGTTTAATAAATCTGGACCTAAGAGGCATTTTGTACAGTTACATAGAGTTATAGAATAGAATATAGCAAAATACACTACAATACAATAGAATACAATACAATACACTACAATACAATGGAATACAATACAATACAATATAATACAATACAATTGTGTATCATGTGAGTACAATAGAATGAGGTATTACATTGTTATAAGATTATGTAATAAGTATGTAATAGAAATAATGGAAAGCTGTACATAAAGGAAGAAATGTGCAATATGCAATTGCATATTTGAGTTGTAAGCGGTCTTTAGGTTATCAATCACATTTTACAAAAACAGGCTTCATAGAAGTTTTGCAGAAACTTATTTGTTTCTAGTACAAAAAAAATGAATTTGACACAATAATGGATTTTAGAATTTGTTCTATTTCTGCTTGTGAAAAATAACCATCATATAAACACGTGTGAAATGTTTATTGCTAGTAACCTCCAACTTAAGTTAAAACAGTCAAAGGCATGATATTAGCTTGAAGCATTTTTATATACATATAGCAATATTATATTAGATTAGCATTCCAGTGGTGTTGTCATAACTCATTGTAAAATAAAAACATTTGAATATTGAGATTGTGGTGTATTATTCTAAACGAAAGGGAAAAACTAGCATTATTAAATTTTTTTTGTCCTAATTTGTCTCTCATCTGTGATTATCGGTGCATTTGGAAATTTGGAAGGATTTCTTTAATCATTTAGCACATACAATTCAATAGAGGAAAAAGAAACAGGAATTTGAAGCCTTCTGTTCGCCTGCTGTGATCAAGTTCAGTCTAAATTGACTTCATTAAAAAAAATATTGACAAGCCGATAAACTCGGCTGGAACAGATTGCTGCTAATCCAAAGGTAGCTGTTTGTAGAGGTGCCGAATTGACTATTTTAGCATTCAAAATTATATTCTCTAGATCTTTGTGGTTCAATGTTTTCAGGAACTAAAGAGAGAAAGAAAGAAAGAGAGAAAGAAAAAATAAACAGAGGCCGATTACTACAACAGCAACCCATGACTTATTGCACAAGTCCTCTGTCTGCCTTCTTTTTCTGTGGCATGCTAACAACTTCTTTCTACTGCTGTCATGCAAAGAGTATAATTCGATTATACAATTTCTATATTGTGCAAGAGAAGCATGGACCATCGTGCAAAGGTTCCTGTTTTTCAGCTGGATCTCCTTGGACTTTATGCACAACAGCGTCGTGTTAATACAGAATAATGCACAATAACAAAACACCCCCATGCCTTATCCAGATTCATTTGAGCTGACAGGGAGGTAATAATACCTCAAAAAACTTTACAACCGTGGTGAACAGACAAGCATCACAAAACTTGACTGCGGCATGACATTAACTGTGTGTAAAAAAAAATTATGCTAGCAAATATTTCTCTATACACAATACGATTATTGCAGGAAGCAAAAGTTATATTATTTGCCTGTCAAAGGTTTGGAAATACAGTCTTTTCTGTTTTTTAGGGACATGTATGTTCCTTCTGTTTATATGTAACAAACTAAAATATGAAATAATGTGAAGATTTTCTTTGACCAAAAAATAAATAAATGAACAGATCTTACCGTTTATTTGAAAAATCCTCCCTTAGCATGAATAACAGCACACGCCTGGCATCCAGGTAGTTTGTTTCTACAAATAGTCAGCGAAATAGTCATGCCTCTTGAAAACCAAAGGTGATCTTAACTAGTTGGAGATTTCTTCCTGACCTTGCAGTTCAGTTCATCCCAGAGAAGTTCAATAGGATTTAGGTGCAGTGACTAGCAAGCCTTTCTATAATAGATAACATTTTTTGCTTTCTACATAACGTTTACAGAACTTGGATGTATGCTGCGGGTCGTTGTCTTGTTGTATGGTGAACTTGGTTCCAGTTAGCCACAGTCCAGAGGGAATTGTATGGTGCTGAAGTATGGAATGGTAGCCATGTTGGTTCAGTATTCCTTTCACCCAGATTAAGTCTCCAACCTTCCTGCTCCAAAACAACCCCAAACCATCTTCTCTTCTCTTCTCTTCTCAATCTTAATTTCTTCTGTTGTCCATCTACAGAACTTTCTTCCAGTAATTCACTGTCCAATTCTTGTGTGGTTTTGCTTTTTATGTAGTTTGTTGCATATAAACAAAAGGACCATGCATGTGTCTCAAAAAAAAACTTTTTATAGGCACTACAGCTACTACTGAGTTAACACTTACAAGCAAAGTGTTTCCAATGATAAAGGAGCATTACAATTCAAAACTGCTTATTCATTTCAATTTTTTTTGAGAGTGGGTGAATGCATTTATTAAAAACTCTAATGAGAATACTTTATTAGTGGAAAGTTGAACCTCTATGTTTTAATGCAAAAGATATGTTATACATAAAATATGTCTTGAATGTCTTAAGACATTTTTGTAGACTCGCAAGTTTAGACAACGAAGCAGCCCTAACCTATGCATATATGATGTGTGTATGCTCGGTGACTGAACGGTCAAAATTAGGTCAAGTTCCTTAAAATCCTTCAAAGAAAAGCAGATATGTAGAAAACGTTCTAATTTAACAAGCAGCCTGAGTTACGAAAAACCTGTTGCACGTTCTCTTGTCTGGAACAGCTAAAGATCCACATCGACTCCCTCAGTCACCCACTGTACAGATGTAATGAAGTCAGGTCTTGACTGGTCACATCGTTTCAATCTAAACACAGGAACTCACACAGGAACTAATCAAACTCTAGATAATTGCTTTGTATGGATTTTTTTTTCTTACCTTCTTCGAAACAGCGGCTAAACTGTGCAGTTTGCACAGAAGATTCCAAAAGTACAAATGGTCCCAATTATAAAACTGTTTAAATTTGGTTGGTGTTCTATTATTTTTTTGTGCCTTTTAATTGCTGATTCACTCTATTTTATTTTGTTTTGTCTTTTGTAGCTCTTTCCTAAGTCCCTCCAATAGTTTTGGTTTCTTCACCAACAACCGTGTAAAGAGAAGACCATCATCCCACTTTGAATTGGATCTCACTGATTGTAAGTTAAAACATTCCCCTTGCTTCTCAAGTCCCATGAAGCATACCCAAGATTACACAACACCCACTATGTCAATCGATCTTGTTTTTTCATACATACACTATACGTACAAAAGTATCAGGAAACCTGACTTTTCCAGCCAAACTGTTACCACAAAGTTGGAGGTACACAATTGTATAGGAAAGGTCTTTGGATGTGCTAGATTTAATTTATTTCGATCACTGCACTAAAAGGCCCAAACCTGTTTTAATATCACAGTGGCTACATGCACAATGTAAGCGCTAAGAAAATATACATGGTTTACATGGGTTAAAGTGGAGGACACCTTTAGGATGAACTGGAGCACTGACTGCCCAAGAGGCATTTTTAGATTCATTTCTGTTTGTTTATTTATTTATTTTATTGCAATTATAATCTATTGCATTATAAGTTTAATTTGATTCCATTAACTTTTCTTTTATTATTATTTTATACATTTCTTTTATTTATCTCTTATTTATTAATCCTTTTTTTTTTTTTATCCCATTTGCTGTTCTGCACCAGTCATGATTGGGAATGTGAAAAATAAAATTTAAATTTAAATTGGGATTCTGTAAGTTGCTAAATGGGTTTCTGCCAAAAGCCATACATATATGTAATATAAACAAATTTAAGGCTGATTAAGACTTATGGATTAAGACTGAGAGTTACAGTAGGTTAAACAGTGAAAAACAGTTTTTTGCCCTGTCCATTGCTGATGCAGTTTCAGCTTAAAACCATTACGTCATTACATGCTAGACATTCAGTTCTTGAAATAGCTTGATGTTTCACTGAATCAGCTCGGTCTTCAGTACGAACACAGTTTCAGTGGAAAATCTGTGTAAAGTAGTTCCATCCACTAATGACATAGCATGTATGCACTGAACGAAGGTCAAAGTATCAAGTGTAAAACTAAAATTGAAGTAATATTTATCAATAGAACTAATAAATGCAATGTAGTAAATCAGGAGTTTAAATTGATGGCAAAATAAGAAAAATGTAGGTTAAACTACAGTATTATTAATTCGAAAAATGAAACTTCTGTTATGTTTTGTTCTTTTTATCCATACTGTACTATACCACTCTACATGACTATACATGATTATATACTGTAGGTCACATGTCTATGGATCATGCATGTGTCATAGCTGTTCCTTTCTTGTTATATGAGATGTGTTTATGTTTCTTTCTCAGGTCCTCCTCAGAAGCTGGCCAGACGTGTTTTCACAAACAGCCGTGAACGCTGGCGTCAACAGAACGTCAACGGCGCTTTCTCAGAACTCCGAAAGCTCATCCCTACACACCCACCAGACAAGAAACTGAGCAAGAACGAGATCCTGCGGCTTGCTATGAAGTACATCAACTTTCTGGTGAAGCTGCTGAATGACCAAGCCAACGACAACAACCTGACTGACAGCGCAGAGGAGGACAAGAGCAAGAAAGACGCAAACGAAATGCTGGGCAATGGAAACAGAGACTGCAGTCGTGTCCTGCACTCAGCGCATCCCTCAGACGGCACATTGTTGTCTCAGGTCACAGCGGCACTACCTGCTGTGCGCCTGGCCTTAGTCGCTTCTCGCCGAACCAGAGACTCCACTGATTCAGTCGTTGCCTTGACTACGTCACCTGGCTCCAGTTGCTATGGTGACACGGACAGTGAAGAGACGTTAGGGTCACAGAATTCGAGTATTGTTAAGAAGAGTGTTAGTGAAGGGATGATGGAAAAAATAAAAGATCAGATACAGGCTGTTATGCCTGCTGGATACCAGCGGTGACATCATGTGTGACATCGCCTGTGATACCATGTTCAAACACTGGAGCACAAACTGACAAAAATAGAACAGCTGGTCAAAAAATGTACTGCTATATATATATATATATATATATTGTGTGTGTGAATGTGTGTGTGTGTGTGTATGTGTATGTGTTGGTATTTCTGGGTGAATTTGTGCTATTATTATAACGATCTTGTTTGAATTTAGATTAGTTGGTTACATCCCTCCATACAAACACTTACAAACAGTGTTAAAATTGAGACGTTTAATATCGTCAATGTTGGATTGTGTGCAGATTAATTATACGCATCTGAGAGGTTATCATGTTTTTAATCTCTCTCACACACACACACACACACACACACACACACACTGTTGTTGTAATATTGTGGCACTTTGAAGCTTTCCATATGGGTTTCCTGTAAGGAAAAATAAACACAGTGTGTATTTGGAGACCTTTGCACTGTTCAGGAACAAATAGGAATTGTGTCTAATATAAAACAAGGAGAATTTATTTTTTGACTGGTATTAATGATAACTGATATAATTTTTTTAATCAGGGAATGTGAAAATGTTTGGAAAGACCTTTTTTGTCTCCAAAAAAATCAAACAACGTTCACATCACCAGATTTAAACAAATCTTTAGTGAAAGATAATAATAAAGGGAATAAATTTACAGCATGTCCAGAGCGACTTACAGGCACTGGGAGTGGCAGCTTGGTGTGGCTGGGATTTGCGCTAACAACCTTAAGATCCAAAATTTGATGCTTTAACACAACGTTACCACTTTCCATAATATGTTTTGCAGTCAACATCATTACTCTTTAACTACATAGGCTAGTTAGTAAAGTGATATTGATACTAGCATTGTTATTTCTATGGTGTGTGATACCATATAATACTGTTTAAAAAAAAAAAAAAAGAAGAAGGGTGAAAGCACCCTTAAAAATTTCACTCTTCTGGCATAATTTCCGGCAGGTTTTATATAATATATAATAAGTGTGATTCATACACTATGTTTAAATGCCAGGGAATTTCCCAGCATTCACAATCTCGGAAGCAAGTCAAAAGGCTAGCTAGGCCTTCACAAGCTCTCATTCCACATTAGCAAATATTATTAGTTTTTATAGTAACAAAAATTTATTATTATTTTTTTTTTTTATAGAGGAAAGAAATTCATGGCAAACGAAACATGGGAGAAATTCCTGGTGTAGCAATTGTTTTTTTCCTTGTATTTCATAGTATACATCAGACTGGTTAAAGCTAAGCATTTTGGCTTCCATAGTTTAAGGAAAGAAGTACAATTGCCAATAAATAATGTTATTTTTTTCTATATTATCAACATTTTGAAAACTTTGATCTCATTCATAAACTGTACCTTGTACAAAGGAATCCGAATATATATATCCATGTGTGTGCTTTGATAAGGGACTAAACTGGCTACTATCGAAAAATATGATAATAATGCTAATATAATTTAAAATAATAATGAACACAGCAATAATTAACACAGCATTGTTAACACAGCAAGAGTGAACGGGTGTACTATGATATAAGATGAGATCAGACCTGTCTCTCAATGCTTGGTTCTTAGGTTCATGGTCCTGAGGCAATTTTGAGGGCTTCATTGACTCATTAGCTAATGTATTTCCACATATTACACGCATACATATATTGTGAACTGCCTGTAGAGATGAAATCAAATTTTTGATATTGTGTTAAAGGTCCTTTTTTAATCAGTAGCTGCCTACTGATTTTTTCTTACTTTCTCCGCTAAAGAAACTTTTAAGAGATGTTCATGTAACACTCAGTAATAATCAGCTGAACCTGTTGCTAGTGTGGAAATTATGTAAAAAATACACGCGGTATATAAATTTAAATAGTGGCTCTAAATAAGCAAAGTGGACAATAAACAATACAGTGTCATAAAATAAGATATTTCCCCAGAGCATATTCGAGAAAAATTAGCAACTCTTTCACTGATACTGCTTGAGGGACTCCATTTTACAGTATAAAAAACATTTGTAAGTAGTTTTTGCTCATATTGAACATATTGTATAATTTATTTGGAATTATATGTCTGTATTATCTGGACATTGTTAGACCAACAGTAATTTGGCTTGATAGCATGACATGTCATCATGGTGACAAAATTTTTTAGCTATTATTATTTGGAAAATATGGCCAAAACTGTCTTTTTGTAATAAATAAGGTTGTACAAATACAATATCTTAGATTGGTGTTATATGACAATGTGGAAGTTTAGATTAACTTCTTACATAATTATTAGATTTTAAGAGTACATAATATAATATAATTATTATACTATCCATAATAATTAATGTTATTCTAGCTGATTATAAATATTGCATCTGTATTTTTATTTTAAAGTTTATTGAAGAATTTAGGTTAACAATTTGCTGGTTTTAGGCCAAAGGTCATAGGTCAGCCAAGATGGCTGATTATATAAAGCTGCATATATGGTAGGTTTTCAATCTTTCAAATTTCTCGGAATTGGAAACTTTTAAACTGAATTTTTTATTCTTACATAGTTTTCTGACTTTACTACTACTATGATTATACAATTTGAAGATTTTAGATTCTTTCAAACAGAAACATTGGAACCAAAATGGAAGCCATTTTGTTGCTCTTTGTTTTCTTTTTAAGATTGGCGTTTCTTCCTGACAGTACTTGCAATCCATGATTGTGGATGAGTTAATTGGATTAAAGATAAACGCTAAAATATGTTTATTAAAGATAAAAAAAAACAGTGTGGCAGATGAAAAGAAGGCAAGCTAGATGTACGGTATATCGATTAGCTGATGATTTCAAGCTCAACAAATTCCAGATCTCGTGCACAAACTCTTCTATTATTTTTACCACAATTAACACTACGATAACTATGATAATCACTTAAATAACTTAGTTGTGACCAATGCTACTGGAAACATCCAGAAATCTCCCACATGCTACTGTACTGTACTGAGCTCTAGCCAACATTTAGCAATAGGAGCTACACACCTCTTTCTCATAGCAAGCAGCAGCATTCTATCATGTTCCACATGTGAGATTTGGGCGTTGAATGACTAGTTGAAATATTTACTGCGATAAATTGCCGAACTTAACAAAACAACAGGGAAAGTACCAAGAAGAGTAGGGTGGAAATCATTAGATGGTGTCCTGGAACCGGACATCGTTTATCCATTACACTGGTGTGGGAATCGGACAGGACTGGAAAAAAAGCATCAGCTTTTTGAGACTATTTTTTTTTTCCACACGACTGCTGGGAGTCATGGCTGTGGTCAGGTACCTTGGGAGGTCAACGAAAGTTGCAGAACTATACTGGTGACTATACGAGCGTTCCTTGCTGCCATTTCTTCTCCTCTATCAGGTGTCCAGGAAACGGTGTTCAGTTGGTGCTGTCTCATCAGCAGCCAGCCCACTTCCTGACCCTGATCATGGGAAGAAGCGTACGGGAAAAAAAAAGAAAAATGAAAATCACCACCAAAGCGGTTTCTCTGACAACACACACCACATCCCACAAGGAAGGGAAACTTGCATAAGTGTGTAACGCAGGCCACAAGAGAGCCACAGCCTCGGTTTCTCATCCTGAGTATCACTTTTTAGATAGGATGTTATCATTTTAGCTCAGTTGTTAGATAAGCAACATGGACACCGTGCACCCCTCCATCTCTGGACCCCGATATGAGAAGCCCTAGAGGGGCTGCAGTGGGGGCGTCAAAGTGGTCTGTACCACAGAGATAAACCTCCCTGCTGGTGCCTTCCGTGCCCTGGAGCAAAGCATTGTGGGCACCACACCCTCGTTGCTGGCACAGCGCTGGGCCACCTGCTATATTTCATCATTCCTGCTGTAGTTACCGCAGTTACGACATCCCTGATGACACGGAGCACTTCCTCTGGCCAGGGTCACATGCCGCAAAGGGCTACACATACACATATTGAGCGATACCAGAAAAACATGGTCCCGCAGAGCTGGAAAACAAGCTCAAAAGGTCAGCAGCATCCCAAACAACATAATAAATGCACTTAGTACATCCTCAACAATCCAATATTCAGTACATCTGAAGATGACCGAATTAGTGTTTTTTGACACAACAGTTTAATAAAAGCAATAAACTGTAGAGGTGGGAATTTCTAAGATCAATGAATTTTTTTTAATTATTATTATTTCTGTAGTTGTACACATTTACAACCACCATCTTGAAAAAACATCTTGGTTTTAAGAAAAATTCCATCCAAAAAAATCCACCGAGAACGTTTTTCTTGTTCATTCTTATCATGATTTTTGTATTGTATACCAAGATTTATTTATATAATTAATTTTTTGAAGTTGAAACTTTCTCCAATGCCATGCTGGTCTACTTTAGCATATGTTAATGGTCTCTACATTTGCCCACAATGCTATCCGTCTGCCTGGTGATTGTGGGGCAATTTCTAGGCCGTGCCTCCTACACTGGAGCTGACAAGCACATAAGCCACACCTCCTCCTCTGGAACTTACATGCTGCGAATACGGGTGGCAATCGTCTATTCAGATATGCAACAACACCACAAACCATGTTGATTTTATATGCTTTAGAAGCTGTGCTGTATAAAAAGGGATGGTGGGGCATGAATAAACATACACTTACTTGTGTCGAGCTTGCGTTTCCAGTGTCCAGCATTGACATGCATATTAATGGAAATCAGTGGAACAAAAAGTGTAATGCGATCATGGTTTAAGACTGACAGGTTCAATGTGATTCATACCAAGAAGCATTAAGAGAGAGGTACTATCCCAAATAATGCTGACAATATCAAAAAAGAGATGTATGTTAAAAATGACTATTGCTCTGTTGCATCTTAACTTACAAGATTACACAATTAATAGAAAGTCTGAATCATTATAAAACTGCTACCGAGCTGGAAAATTGAGGAACTTTACTTATTTTGAAATTTAAAAAAATAAAAGTTTAATGTCAGTAAATTGAGATGAATTTTCCATATATGGCAGCATAAAAAACGGAAGAACATCTAACCATTTAAAACTTTTATTTTATTGAACCAAGAATTTGGCTGAAAGTCTATTTGCAATGAACTGGTTTCTGGTTCACATTTGACACTGAAACCATGTTTAGAGTTTTTGATACAAAAGACATTTTCCACCAGAGGTCTTCAATTTTATTTTTTTTATTAAAAGTGCAGGTGTGGATACAAGCTTTAATCCAGTCTAAAGTATAGATTTTAGAATAATATATTAATCTTCGATAGATGAATAGCAGACCTTTCACACAAGGTACAACTAAGTACTGAGTTACATTAGATATTTTTAGTGTTTCTTAACTTTCTTACACTTGATTTTTCATTTTTGTTACAATCTTTAGTCCATCATTTGCCTTTACTTTCCGTCAGTCAAAGGCACAATCAAACAAACCACTGTTCAGTTTTGTTCACAACTGTTAAAGTT
Organism: Silurus meridionalis; assembly: GCF_014805685.1. Taxonomy (NCBI): domain Eukaryota; kingdom Metazoa; phylum Chordata; class Actinopteri; order Siluriformes; family Siluridae; genus Silurus; species Silurus meridionalis. Next base: position 4,908,783 of record NC_060884.1, on the reverse strand, counting down.
TTGTTGCTCACTTGTGTTAATAAAGAACAGCTTCAGCATTAAGTTATAAATAGCAGAGACTATAAGCGTTACTGGCAGCAATTTTTCCATTGCTGTCCAATCAGTCTGTTTTGGGTTTGTTGTATTTTCGTCTTCCATATTCTGCAGCTACAGATCCTGCTGTAGCCCCAACAGCACCCCCTACAGGTCCACCAACGTATAACCCAAGCACACCTCCTAGCATTGCTCCTCCAGCCACCAGCTTAGGTACCTGCTTGGCACCTTCCCCCACCTTCTGCCCAACAAACCGAAGGACGGATCCGAGCACAGAAGTCACAGACGTTGCTGTAGATTGGGCTGGTTTTACTTTTTTCTCATCTTGTTCAATCTCCTCTTCTTCTTTCAGAGAATGTAAAGTGTTTGAGACTGCTCGGTCCAGATCATCCTCTCCCCCTCGGCCTCTTCGCAACTGTGCAGTCTTTTCTTTCCCTGTCTCCCCCTCTCCCTGGTAGCTGTAATGGCTTCTTCTGTTTTCCTTTATCACCTGCTCTACCTTTTCCAGCAGATCCTTTATATTATCTCCATTCCTATCTTGCTTTAGCACGTGGTAGCGGTCACCACACTTCTCCACCAACTCTAGCAACTCGGGCCGCTTGGCTGCGATGTATTCCTCCACCTTTACATCTTTTAGAATGTCACAGTGTGTAAAGAGGACCAGGGTACATCGTTGAATGAAATCATTGCCAAAGGAATTTCTTATAGAGGCCAGGTCATGCAAGTTTGAGCGGCCGGGCAGGGTTATAGGAACACACAATAGAAAAGCATGAGGACCTGGGGCACACAGATCAATACAGGAGGACAGATGGGTTGCTAACGTCTCTGGGGGACAGCTGGGACTGAACCAGTCTGGAGTATCCACCACTGCCAACTACAGGAGGGCAACAGATTGACTCATTACTAACATGACCTACCACTGGCCAATCATTCACATATGCATATGTGTTGTAAGTCTGAAAATGTAATGTGAGATAGATAATACTGACTTGTTTCTGTCCAACCACAGCTGTTCCTTTTACACACGTCTGTGTGGTGGCACCAGTGGCATCATCTTTACGCAGTTTAAACTCATCTCTGCCCAGAATGGCATTCCCTGCTGCACTTTTTCCAGACCCAGACCGACCAAGAAGAACCAGTCTCAGTTCATTTGAGGAGTCGCTGGGAAAGGAAAAAGAGGAGGCAGCAGTGGAGCGAGAGAATAAAGCATTAGAGGAGGACAAGAAGGTGGTATTGGTGCTGGGAGAAGATGAGACAGAAGTAGAGGAGGACAAGAAGGGGTTATTGGTGCTGGGAGAAGATGAGACAGAAGGGGAGGAGGACGAGAAGGCAGTATTGGTGCTGGGAGAAGAAGAGACAGAAGGGGAGGAGGACGAGAAGGCGGTATTGGTGCTGGGAGAAGATGAGACAGAAGGGGAGGAGGACGAGAAGGCGGTATTGGTGCTGGGAGAAGATGAGACAGAAGTGGAGGAGGACAAGAAGGAGGTGTTGGTGCTGGGTGAAGAAGAAGAAGCAGCGTTAGAGGAGGACAAGAAGGAGGTGTTTGTCTTGGGAAAAGCAGTGTATGTAGCAGTGGAGGAGGATGAAAAGGAGGTATTGTTTGGACGAGTAGAAGAAATCAAACCATTGGTAGAGGTTGGGGCATTGGTGGGGGAAGATGAAATGGCTGTAGAGGAGGAAGAAGAGATGGCAGTGGAGGAGGAAGGGAACAAGGCATTAGAAGAAGAAGAGAAGGGAGCATTGGAGGGGGAAGAGGTAAGTGCAGCAGATGAATAAGAGGAGAAGTTAGTAGAGGAGGAAGTGGAAAAAGCAGAAGAAGAAGAAGACAAGGAGAAGGGAGCAGAGGACAAAGAGGAGAAGGCATTTGAAGAGGGAGAGTAAGAGGTAATGGTAGCTGTGGGTGATTTGGGTGAAGTTGGAGCAGAGCTGGTGTCATCTGTGGTGCTGATTTGGTAATGAACTGAAAAAGGAATGAGAGAAATTTCTATGCATTACACACAAAGTTCTTTCAGGCAAGTATGAGGATTAAGGGAAAGAGTATGACGGCTAATAGTGGGTGTATTTATGACACAACATAACTTTAATTAAACAGTTGCAAGATCAAGTTCAACTGGTTCAACTGACTGTCAACAGAAATATGATTAAAAAAACACCAAAAAAACAATCGGTAACACTTTTCTTCTAATTGGTCAGATGGACGGTGTTGATTCTTTTACTAGAAAAGCTGCTCATCCTGTAGTTCTAGCTGTTAGGTTTCAGTGATCTTGTTCTAATATGTCATGGTTCCAATAGTAACAACATGTACAGGGACTTGTTTGACTGAAGCGCAACACAAACAAAGTTGCAAAAAGTATAATCATTGACAGGTTTCTATAAATATTTTTGGAAGGTGTCTTCAGTATCAGTGTTTGGTAAAAGGAATCGCTGTGTCTTTCTGAGACAATCGACTTCAAGTTTCAGCAGAAACTATGACCAAAAAAAAAAAAACCACTGACAGTAAAATTAGGTGGTAAAGGGTGACTCACTGGTATTAATGTAGTTGTGGTTGCTCTGGTTTTTGACTGGTTGGTCTGTCTCGGACATTTGGCTGAGAATGGCGCCCTCTGGTGGTGAAAGAGGAAATAGTTACGTATAAAACGCATGTAAAGCAAATGTCAAGCTATATAAAATACAATTGGTACATTTACTAAAACGATAAAATCTTTTATTCATTAAGGTACATTTCGTGTTACTATTATATACAACAATTACTAAGTTATGAATCATGTACTCAAACGATCTGGTCATAACCATTAGAAATCATCACAGAGATCACACTGCTTTCCACTGCAAAAATTATTACTATTATTATCTCTTTTACAGCTACTGAAACTCAAATGTTGTTCCTTCTAAGCACTTGTGTGTGGGTATGTTCTATGTGCTGATGCTGGGAATAGGAATTTTTGCTTAGGGAGGAAATCTGTGTTGCATACGCTAAATTTGCAAAACATTCAATCTGAAACAAAGCATATATGATTAATAATAACTGAGGCTTGGCACCTTTACTCAATTTGAAACTGGGTTGCTTCTGCTTGAGTCCTATGGGCGAGTCGTCATACCATGACTGAGAGTCAAGCCCATTGACCAGCTGCTGTGATAACACCCTTCCTGTTGCTGGTCCCATGCTCCTGACACGGATTTTTCCTCTCCTTCCCGACTCTTCCCACGTCTCCTCTTTGGCCCATAATGACTGAGTCAGTGTGCTGTGATCTGGTTGCACCAGCTCCTTCTCCTGCAGACTGTACCTCCTCTGGAGCTCATACTCTTTCTCAGGCACTCGCTCCTCTACCTCTTTCTGCATGGCACTTGGCAGGTAACAGCCGCCGGTCCTCTGTGTCAGCTTCTCAACCTGGCAGTAAGATTCATCCATATGAGTTACACACATTCCATTCATTCCAATCAAACAAAGCCTGCCATTCTTCAGTTTCATACAGTATTGCCAAGCTGCCATTCTTGGGCCCTTAAGCCTTTGTGCTCCAGGGACACTGTATCATGTCTGATTCTGTGTTTTGACCCCAGCATCCTAACATCTCTGGGATAGGTGAAGAAAAGATTTCACTGTGCTGTAATGTACATCTGACAAGTAAAAAGCCCTTTTACCCTTTTTACCCTTTAGTAGAAACTTTCAAGCTTTGTTAAATAAACAACAGCCTGTAAAAGTGTGTTTGCTCTATATTTTCTAGGGTTGCACTAAATGGTTTCTCTATTATTAACAACCCAATGATTGACATATTCTAAAAAAATGATAAAAAAAAATTTTCAGATTATATACAAAATTGCACCAATTGTATTGACTATACTTAATCTGCTATACCCTACTGAACTACAGTATACTACATTACACTATACTACACTATACTACACTCTACTGTATTATACAATAGAATACAATATGCTTTTACATTTCAAAATACAGTATACAATATGATATGCTATACTCTACAACACCCTACACAATACTGTACTACACTGTACTACACTACACTACACTAAAGTACACTAAACTACACTTCTAACTGTTTTATCTACTGTCCTGTCCTAGATCACAATGTTGGAGCATAATAGATACAAAACACATGAACTCCATCTCCGAATCTTCACCCTTTGTAATTGAAGCTATAAATCTGGTGTAGATCTGAAGATCAATGACTTCGCCGATTTTTACCAAATGCACCATTGGTGCGCAATGGGGGTCAAGCCCAACACAATGCTCTTTACTTTTATTTTATTTTATTCAGCTCTAGAGTGGAATTCTAAGTCTTTAATTTACAATGTATTACAATCAATTAAATATACAGCATTGGTCAGCACATTTTAATGGTTTGTTTCAGTTAAATTCGACATGCGGCACATGGGTTTAGATGGAAAAAGACGTATGAGTTCTGCTTTATACTTCAATAGAAACTGTAGGCAGAGCCACAAAATATATCTGCACTTTAGCACAGTGTTACCAGGTTGCATTCTATAGGAGGAACATTTAAGCATAAACATGTGTTCTGATTGCTTTGAAATTATAAATAACTATGTATTTTTTTTATGTTGGCCATAGGGTGAGCAAAATATTCAATTAGCGGAACAAGGCCAACATTCAGTGGAGTTACTGTTACCACCCCTAGTAAAGCACACCCAGATTTCATATTCAACTACTACAAATTATGATTAATTTATAATAATGACCTCTTGTATGTTTTGTCCTATTATAGTTGCATGTGGAACTGTGTGGACTATCAGCTTTCAATAATCACCTACATTATACCAGGAATGAAAAATAATGGGAACTGGAGACTCCTTCTAAAAATGTTAAACACTCACAGTAATTGTACTGGATGTAATAAAGTTTTGCATTATTTTATGTGTTGTAAAGCAGCTATATGAAGTGTCCACCATGCAAATACCTGTGGAATATGTTGAAAGCATAATGTAGTAGATTGAATACAAACTTTGCAGTTCAAATTGCTGAAATAGAAAATGAATCAACACCTTTAAACTAATCAAAATCTGTCATTCGTTTTTATAAAATGGATTCAATTTGGGGGGTTAAAAGCTTCAGAAAGCTCACCTTCTCCAGCAGTGATCTGACCTGCTGTCTGTCATTTGGTCTGCGGTTATTGATCACATGCCAGCGTCCGCCACACTCATTCACCATAGCACCGAGTCCAGGCTCCTCCAGGCTCACGTATCGCTCATGGTCTCGACCTGTCAGATAATCCCCGCAAGTAAGCAGCACCAAGGAGTGCTCCAGCGCACCTCGGCCAAACACACGCTCCAGCTCAGCAGGGATTCGGCATTCCATCTCAGTGAACTGTCCTACGGGCACCAGGATGAGGAAGGCATGCGGCCCGGGTGCCACCAGGCTGAGAGCCCTCTCTGTCTCTCGCTGAACACTGAGGTCAACATGCACACCTTTCCAGTACCAACGTGGCGTCTCGACCAGTTTAAGTCGGCGTCCTTCTGACACGCCACACCGAACCTCATTGACCCTTGATGGCACAAGGGGGCTGATGCTCGCGCTGTCAGTCAGCAGAGTGTTAATTGTCAGGGTCTTTCCACAACCGATGTTGCCTACCAAGATTAAGCGCAGCTCTGGGGTGCCACCCTGGCTTTCAGATAAGTCTGTAATAGAGAGATTGAGAGAGAATGAGAATGAGTAGAAAAGTAGGCTGCACTTGATAAAAAGTGTATAAGATTTTTTTTATTAGATATTAGACAAATATCGGATCATATCCTGTACAAAAAATGTGTATTAATGCATGTATTAATTTTTATGTATACATAAGAACTTATAACAATAATAGTGTTACAGCTCAAGTCATTCATTCAATAGTTATACAGTCTGAAAAACTCATTCCACAACATTCGGACTTTCCATACATGCTTCAGTAATCATGTGCTTTACTATGCTCGATGCACTAACGCAGATGCCATAAATTCTTATTCCTTTCCATGAATGACTAACGCTAGATGACCCATATGGGTTTCACACTGGTGTATGTGTAAATTTTAAGGTCAGGGTGTGTGTCGTATTTTAGTCATGCAAAAACTGCATTCTTCATCTCTTACACAAACACTCACACTCCCATATTAAACACCCAGTCGGGCTTGTTAAACAGCATTCAGCAATGTTTGGTCCCACACACACACAAACACACGGACACACACAGACACACACATAGACACACATATGGACACATTCACTCTTTTTCACTGGAATGAAATTTGCCATGTGCTAAGCATCACATTATCTTATCTGATTACTTCGGAAATGTTGATGCACTTTGTCATAAGGCAGCGTTAGGAACAGATATTTGGATAGTGTGTTTGGAAGATACTGGAAAGTCATTGAAAGTGATCCGACTCGTATTGAACACTTAACAGCTTTTTAAATCACAAATTCAGAGCAAATTGCCGACAGACTGGAAGAACGTGGTATTTTATATACTGTATTTTATATACTGTAACAGCTGATTCATTGTACAGCCGTTGTGTTTAGTATTTCAAAAGGAAAGATTGTATGTTGCATTTTACATTTCTAAAGTTACAGTCGGTTTGTAATAATTCAAAACTCATTTTCTGTCTTGACTATAATCATAATTTATATCATTTTTGCTATTATTAGTATACAGAGATTTAATGAACTATTGCAATTCATCCGTTTACTTAATTACTTGAGGAGTTGGAAAACAATAAGTGGTTAAAAATATTGTATCAAGAACAAACAATTTTTTTTAATAATTTATCATCTACAGAAGTAAAAAACAGATGGCTGCACTGATCTTACCTCGACTACGTACATCCATGTTTCTTAAACCTCAGCAGCCGGAATGTCTAAATTCCTTGAGTGTCTCGTCGTCTCTTTCTGACTGGAGCAGCAATTTTACTCCTCTGCTGGTCATTAGCCAATGTCTTTCACCTTAACCTGTCTGAAGGACCTCCTGCTTATGTCCTCCCACGTGCATTCTCTCTTCTACCAACCACAGACACACACACATACACACACTCACAAAACTGGCTCCACAGCACTTATTGTTCACAAGCTTCCAGGCATTCTGCATGTGGGTGGAGGTGAGACTGCTATCTTCCACCTGTATGAATCAGTTCCTCTGTTACCGTGGTTACACCCTCCCCCAACAAACCTGCAAGACATCCCAGCACATGACAGCTTTCAGATCATTTGCTGCAAGCTCATTTTGATTGAAAGTTTGCAAATACTATTACCTTACATGGACGTCCTAACAAGTCGCACACCTTTTTAATATATGTACATATATCAGACCCCTTTACTCTGATACCCCTAAATAAAATCCAGTGCAATCAACTGCCTTTAGAAGTCACCTAATTGGTAATTAGAGTCTAATTGTGTGTACTTAAATCTTAGTATAATTGCAGCTGTTCTTTGAAGGTCTCTGAGGTTTGTTAGAGAACATTAGTAGCAAACTGCATCATGAAGAATAAAGACCACACCAGACAGGGCAGGGATAAAGTTGTGGAGAAGGTTATAAAAACATATCCCAAGCTTTGAACATCTCACGGAGCACTGTTCAATCCATCATCAGAAAATGGAAAGAGTATGGCACAACTGCTAACTGCTAACATGGCCGTCCACCCAAACTGACAGGCCGGGCATTGATCCAATGGAGTGAGTAGCCACAGTGACACTATAATTTCTTTCTTATTTTATTTTTTATACCCATAGCATTGTTGTGTATGTTTTCAAGTTCAATTATATATTAATTATATGTATATATTTTTTAAATGCACTAAAAGGCAAAGAGTAAACAAAGTTGCGGTCTGCCAATTAAAGTGCCCCTATTTTTCTGCACGTTATCGACTTTAATCCGTTCCTTAAAACTGGTCGAAATGCGAAAAGGTCGAAGAGCGAATGTAATTATTCCATAAGAAATAATGGAAAACCAATTAATCCGTTCCCGGCCTCCACCGATACCCATTTACTAATTTTTTAATTTTTTAAAAAATTTTTTTTTTTTTTTTTTATTTTCCCTGTGTGCAATTTCAGCCAACCAACCGATTTCCTGTTACTGCGTGTCTTTTTCAATCCGTTGGTGTATAAAGTCCTGTCTCTCACTCACCACAGATGTAGACTAGTTTATGGAGCTAAGAATCAGCAGGCAGAAGGCAGTAAGAAGTTTGGGGTTAATGTGGATGAGACAGAGGGAGTCAGTGATGTAAACATGACTGAGAACAGACACATTCCTGATCATCATCATCTTTTCTCTGCTTGTGTTTTATATGTGGATCTTCAGCCTGGACACATTCATTAGGTAACAACATTTTAATTTGTTTTTTATTTATATATATATATATATATATATATATATATATATATATATATATATGTCTGATTGCGCCTCTTTTATATATATATATATATATATATATATATATATATATATATATATATATATATATAAAAGAGGCGCAATTAAAACCTTCGCCAAAAAATACGTTTATCCACGACGTCCTTTCTTAGATATAAAATAAATAAATAAACTCCAGATAAAAAATTTTTAATCAGTAAACTTTTGTTTTATTTCTGCGCCAAGTCTCAAATCAAACACCAACTCCGCCATGTTTTACACAATTTACCCTCTGGGTGGCGTTTTGTGGGTTTTTCCCTCATAATGGCGACACAAACTTAAATGACTGTCTTTATTGATCGTACAGATAAAAACAATACATCATTCAAATCTGTAAAATGTCTATAATTTTCTATATATAAGCTTCCTGACTTGACTTGAAGAGGTGCAGTTTCTCCGGTATCACCTCATTAACTGTCCGTGTGGAAACATAGCAAAGGCTCTTAATGATGTCCACAGGTCTCTGCACTGATATAGTCTTTATATTTAATTACTGTACATATGCTTACATATATATCACATGCAGTAAATATGATACATGTTTAACACCTCCAAGCTGCCAGTTTTGGGCACCTGAGCAAGCCCTTAACTCACTACTGCTCATTTAGTAAATGAGATCATAAAGAGTCGCTCAGGATAAACACTTCCAACAGGCTTTCCTGACTTTCCTGGTTCGATTCTTACCTCTAGTTTCATATTGAACATTATAAGAAGTTTTTAAAAACAGAACAATAAAAGGTCATTAAAATTGGTTGCTGGTAAATAATGGTATATCAGTGGTGAGGTGTTGGAGATGTGGTTCTTGTACCTAAGTCACTTCACAAAGACAGAGTAACTGAGAGAATAAACAGGAAGGAGAAGTTTTGACCCTCTACCATCATGATCTAAGAGAAAACAGTGGTCGCTTAACTATAAAAAAACCAAGAGTCTAATAAGCAAAGCCTTGTTTGTCACCCCTCTGGTAGTGTAGTGGTTAGTAATGTGGCCTCTGCTATCTGACTCACCCGGTTCAATTCCTACCCCTTTGCTTTATTTTAAATTGTTTAAAAAGTTTTATAAAAGAACCAAAAAAGGTCCTAAAAATCAGGTTTTTGCAGGAGATCCTGTGGCTCAATTGGAAGAGCTTTGCCTCTGGGTTGAGAGGTTGCTGGTTCAAACCCCAGCCAGGGCTCAAAGTTAAAAGTGTGGAAGGTTCCAGTGACCATAATGAGGAAGGTGTCAGAAATGCATGCATGGAAGGTGGGTTGAGGACGGTTACACAGGGCGTATCCTGAACCAGGGGGGCAATATTCAGGCGTCTGCCCCCCTGGCATCTGAGAAGCTGAAAACAGGGGCTTATGAAACAAAAGCATCCAAAAAAAGTATGAACTTAGGCTCCTGGCAAAAATTTATTTAATAAAACTTTTTCTTCTCCCCTAAATGCAAAACTGTCACCCTCTTTGTTTGTTTGTAGGCTGTAACCCAGCAGTTGTTCACAGTCACCCACTCCATTGCTCAACACACACTAATTTCCACACAACTTACCCATTGTGGGGACAAGCCAGATTTGAACCAGCAACCTCTGAGCTCAGAGGCAAGGCTTTTACCACAAAGCCATCAAGTCCTACAACTCACCTTCTTTTTTTTGGGGGTTTATCCTTCGTTTCATGCTTCAAAGCAAGAAATTCAGACCAGAAAGAAACACAGAAAGCAGGATTCGAACCCTGAACCCTACCAACAGCAAAATACCAGTCTTAACCCACTGAACCATCTGGAAGGACAGGCTGTGCCAATTGTTTAGAGCAGGTCTATCTTTTCTTTTAAACCATCAACGCAATAATATAATGCTAAAGACAGACGTAGGAAGCAAACCCATATCATGACTAGCAGGGACAAAGCAGGATTTGAACCCTGATTCACACCATCAGCAAGGCACCAGCATTAACCCACTGAACCATTAGGAAGGACAAGCTGCGAAGCTTGTTTAGAGCAGGTCTATCTTTCTTTTTAACCCATCAAAACAAGAATATGAAGATGTAGGAATCAGGAATTTAACCTACCTCATGACTAGCAGACAGAAAGCCAGGTTTGAACCCTGACCACCAACATTAGCAAAGTACCAGCCTTAACCCACTAAACCATCAGGAAAAAACAGGATGGGAAGCTTGATTAGAGCAGGTCTATCTTTCTTTTTAAACCATCAACACAAGAATTTAACGCTAAAGAAAGATGTAGGAAGCGAATACAGATGTAAGTAGCACAAGTTGAACCGACATTGTAAATAGCAGGATTCGAACCATGAACCCCACCAAAAGCACAACACCTGATTTAACCCACTGGACCATCAGGGAAGACAGGCCAGGATGTTTGTTTAGAGCAGGTCTATCTACCTTTAAACCATCAACACAAGAATATAAAGCTAAAGAAAGATTTAGGAAGCAGAAAAATTGCAAATAGCAGGATTTGCAACTAGGAACCGACATCGCAACTAGCAGGATTCAAACCCTGATCCTTACCATCAGCGAGGCACCAACCTTAATCCGATGAACCATGGAAGAGATCAGACTGGGATGCATGTTTAGATGAGGCACAAGCCTTAAAACACTGAGCGACCGCTGCTGAAAAGCATGTGTGCTTTTTGAAGGGTTCATACTTTGTTTCATGCCAGCGCAGTAAGAAAGAAGGCATGTAGGACTGGCTTTGAAACCTTATCACCAGCGTGGACTATATTAAGGACCATGTTCAGGCACAAGCCTTAACCCACTGAGCTACCACAGAAGTGCTTTTTTGGTGGAGTTATCTTTCATTAAAGACCAGGAAATCAATCCAACACAGAAAGGACTGAACTGAAATGTTTTCAGAGTGGACAAGGTCCAGAAGTTTTATTCACTATCTATCTATCTATCTATCTATCTATCTATCTATCTATCTATCTATCTATCTATCTATCATCTATCTATCTATCTATCTATCTATCTATCTATCTATCTATCTATCTATCTATCTATCTATCTATCTATCTTATATGATGTGAGGTCCAGTTAACAGCTAAAAAAGGTGGAAGTAATAACTACTTTTTACTTAAGTACATGTCTGAGCCAAGACTTCTTTACTTTCACTTGAGTAAAAAGTATAATCAGTACTTCAACTTTTACCCGAGTATTTTAAAATATGAGGATCTGTACTTTTACTTAAGTAAAGGATGTGTGGACTTTTGTCACCTCTGTATATATATAATTTTTCTATGTTTAGGATTTTATAAGTTTTAAAATTTGCAATTTATTAATGAAATTGATCTTCCTACATATGAGTGTGTTTATGTATGTGTGTGTGTGTGTGTGTGTGTGTGTACCGGCCACTTTATAAGGTACACCTGTCCAACTGCTCGTTAACGCAAATTTCTAATCAGCCAATCACATGGCAGCAACTCAATGCATTTAGGCATGTAGACATGGTCAAGACGATCTGCTGCAGTTCAAACCGAGCGTCAGAATGGGGAAGAAAGGTGATTTAAGTGACTTTGAACGTGGCATGGTTGTTGGTGCCAGACAGGCTGGTCTGAGTATTTCAGAAACTGCTGATCTACTGGGATTTTCACACACAACCATCTCTAGGGATAACAGAAAATGGTCAGAAAAAGAGAAAATATCCAGTGAGCGGCAGTTCTGTGGGCGCAAATGCCTTGTTGATGCCAGAGGTCAGAGGAGAATGGCCAGACTGGTTCGAGAAAGGCAACAGTAACTCAAATAACCACTCGTTACAACCGAGGTATGCAGAAGAGCATCTCTGAACGCACAACATGTCGAACCTTTAGGCGGATGGGCTACAGCAGCAGAAGACCACACCAGGTGCCACTCCTGACAGCTAAGAACAAGAAACTGAGGCTACAATTTGCACAGGCTCACCAAAATTGGAAAATAGAAGATTGGAAAAAACTTTGCCTGGTCTGATGAGTCTCGATTTCTGCTGCGACATTCTGATGGTAGGGTCAGAATTTGGCGTCAACAACATAAAAGCATGGATCCATCCTGCCTTGTATCAACGGTTCAGGCTGGTGGTGGTGGTGTAATGGTGTGGGGGATATTTTCTTGGCACACTTTGGGCCCATTAGTACCAATTGAGCATCGTGTCAAAGCCACAGCCTACCTGAGTATTGTTGCTGACCATGTCCATCCCTTTATGACCACAGTGTACCCATCTTCTGATGGCTACTTCCAGCAGGATAACGCGCCATGTCATAAAGCGCCAATCATCTCAGACTGGTTTCTTGAACATGACAATGAGTTCACTGTACTCAAATGGCCTCCACAGTCACCAGATCTCAATCCAATAGAGCACCTTTGGGATGTGGTGGAACGGGAGATTCGCATCATGGATGTGCAGCCGACAAACCTGCTGCAACTGCGTGATGCGATCATGTCAATATGGACCAAAATCTCTGAGGAATGTTTCCAGTACCTTGTTGAATCTATGCCACGAAGGATTAAGGCAGTTCTGAAGGCAAAATGGGGTCCAACCCGGTACTAGTAAGGTGTACCTAATAAAGTGGCCGGTGAGTGTGTGTGCGTGTATATATATATATATATATATACTTTTCAAAGTAGCTCGAAGTCTCCTGCCTTCTACTGATCATCTGACACTAGTGAAGACGTGTTTGATACAGGAACGAACGTAACCATAATATTTATTTAAATAAGAAAAAGTTGCAGGCTAGAAGTCCACGTCATCACACAAACCATATGTGATGTAAAATGAAATTGATGATGGATGTCACAATAAAGATAAAAATTCAAAGTAATATCCAACACTGTTATAGAGTTGATTATGCAATATTCATAACGACAACCAGAGAAGGGTGGAGCTTAGAGCTAGTAAATAAGCTGAGCTTTCAATTCATAAATCAAGTTAGGGGCAATTGTTTATCACACTATATTGAACTGTCTGCAATAGGTAACACCCCCACACATCACCACCACCACCCAACACACCCACACACACTAAAATCAGAGCTGCAAACAGGTTAAAAGGGCTCACTAAAATGCTTTTAATTGAAAGAATGACAAAAACACAGCGACAAAAATACAAAATGGAGAGTAGACAGGATAAAAATGGAACGCCGGGGCTAAGAAGCAGGTTAAAAGGAGACGTGTAGTCTGTGGTCTGTCCAGTGCAAAAATGTGCAATTCAAGTCCTTCTCATGATGAGAACCAGGAGTACTGTCAGGGTTGACAAAGGTCCAAGGGTGAGGAGCTACCAGCTAGGCCTCATCTTCCAGGGAAAGAAGAGCAAGTCTGTAATTGGGAGAGGATCTGGTAGCTTTCAGAGTCCAGGCATGACGTAGGCTATGTTATCCAAAGTGTTCGACTGAAAGTGAAGGTGAGAAGTAAGAAAGGAAAATCAGATCAATCAAATCACTCATTTTTGTTTGCATGTCCAACAACATTTAGAAAAACAGGCATTTTGACTGACATTGCTGATGACATCATGATGACTTCCTGTAGCCAATCACCATTTACGCACCCTTTACAACTTCAAACTTTTATCAGACAGAACTGAGAACATTTTTGCAGTTCCTTGGCTACATCTTGTCTAGCGGATCTTAAAATCTATATATAACCAGAGTGCAATAATTATGATCCTGAAGCTTGTGGCCTTGAAGGTTATGAGCTAAATGTTAAATATAGACACAGTCTACAGAAGAAAATGATTGGAATTATGTTCAATATTAAATAATTATAACCAAATAAGTGATTTTAACCAAACCGCCTAGTTTCATCAGTTTCAGGATCACTGCTTTAAGTTGTCAACAATTACCTTGGTAGAGGAAAAACTGCAGATTCGGAGTAACATGTAGCTTTGTTGGATGAAGTAATGGTTCGGGGCTGTACTGCTCTAGTATTAATTCTCCTTGTTACCCAAGAAGACCAAGTCTTTATAGGCTCTTCTAAGTTTCTCCAACATCTATTATAATTACTGCATGTTTTGAGATGGTAGTATGGTGAAGTTACCAGTACGTGAGGAGGGCAACCGTTAAGTTCTGGCACCTGAGCAGTGAGGCACGCCAGAGGGCCAAGAGCACACAGCACGGAGTCCAACAGTACAGAGAGAGAGCCTGATACTGTCACCATCCCCTACACACACAGAAAACAGATTGATGGAGATTAAAACTAAGCCAGCTTCCAGGATGCTGGTTAAGATGCAGACACTTTACAAACAATGAGACTATTACTCAGATTTTAATCATACCTACTGAGTCAACTGTCACACACAATTTTAATAAAATCTTGTACATTGTGTTTTAAAGACTAAATACTGAATATCAACATTTTAAATAAAACTGTGTGCAAAAACCGATTCTAATAAACAAGGAATACCGAAATCTGCAGCAGATACCTCAGTCTCCTGAAGCCTGCGGCCAATCAGGGACAGCGACTCGCCCAGCAGCTGCAGGTGGGCAGCGGCATCGATTGGGTCCACCTCGGGATCTCTGAGTGGGGAAGGCGAGGGTTCAGCTACAGGAGCCAGAGACGGTCCGTTCTGTGGCAGAGTCACAACAGGCTCTGGCCTCTTCGGTACCGCTGCTACTGTCTGCGTTGCTTTTGGGGTCGGAGTAACCACACCTGGGAAGTGAGCAACACCTAAAGGAGGCAGATAAGAACGTGGTTGTGAAGAGAGTATGACAATGTGCAATATTAAGCTTTGAAAGTACAATCCTCTTGGCTAGTGCACACAAAGATATTACACCTGCAGGACACAATACACAGTGATTCTGGAGATCTGGGCAACAGTTTTGTTTTTTTATTATTTCTGTTCTACATTTTATATCTAGTGATATTTCTAGTGTCTAAAAAACCCAATCTGCATGCCTGTGTCTATTCATCTGTCCACCTACCCACTTTATCCATCTGTCAGACTGTCTATCCACCAATCCATTTGCCCATCTCTCAATCTGTCCAGCCATATGTCTGCTAGTCTATTTATCGTTCTGGCTTTCCATCTGAAATCATGCGACTATCCACTAGGACTTCAATGGTACACAAAATTCACAGTATTGTAAGTGCCTCGGTTTTTAAGTTTATTTAGAGGGAAGAAACGCAAAACATAAAATTGCTTGTTGTTTTTTATTAATGCAATTTATTATTATTAACATTTGTGAACATCAACAGTTTACACGTTGAAACGTTTTTAATAAAAATGCCTACTTGTTTAAATAATACATAATATATTTAATCAAAACAAAATATATATATATATATATATATATATATATATATATATATATATATATATATATATATATATGTATATATTCATTCAAGAAAATAGAATGAATCTAATTTACGCAATATACTATTTTAATATATTGATTTAATTGAGTGATTGATTAAATTAACAAATGAAAACGATTAAATAAAATGAACATTTTACATTTGTTAAACCCTATTTGGGTAATACAGATGTGTATATAAAAAGTGTGTGTACTTATTTCAGCATACTTTTACAAATGTCTTCATTCCTTCCATCCTTTATTCATTCCTTCCCTCCATATGCAGAATTGTCAGGATTTTCTCCTTTTAAAAGAAATTCTTGATGCTGTACATAAAACCCTAAAGATTTGTAAGTTTTAGGATTTAAAGTTTTATACCCCTGGCATTGTTCTGTATATTTTTCAATTTGATTAAAATAAAAAGAAGAAAAACTGGCACGGTGCTCAAAGTGCAAGGTTCGCCAGTTAATACGTTCGGGAGGGAACTCAGATTTTAACAATGTTCCGCCTGTAAAAAGGATGCACGTTTGCACCGAACCGAAAGCCCTGTAATGAAAAAGTTCGGTAGGAATACATGTACCGTTACATTCCCACTGTCCATGGATGTCTGTCCCTCTATATGACTTGTGTGTTGAAAACAGTGGTGGTCTACGAACCTTTAGGTTTGCTGATGTCTTTGGCAGGTTTGGGCTGGCTGTGTTTACTGTGTTTGCTTGTAGTGGACTCGTACTTCATCTGCTTGTGCTGCAGATACTCTGCCCTCTCCCTCCACACCTGAGAGATCCACAACAAAAGGAAACAAACCCATTGATTCTACGAACAAAAGGTTGCTTGCGCGACCATCAGAACAAGAAAAATAAATCCCTCCGGATATATGGTGAACGAGCACTGAATACATAAAGACTCAATAGACTGTAATGTTTTCCCTCAGTCTAGACACTGACCTGCTTGTCTCCTTCAGGTAGCTGCTTCCAAGCATCGGCCAACTTTTTACTCAAATCTCCAAAATCTGTAGAACGACACGGCAAACATGATTAAATGATTCAAATAATTATTATCTGTTGCATAATCTCTGGAAATCTGATCATTCTATTGATTTTTTATTTAACAAATAAGCTGTACAGTGAGTGACTTGTATATCCAAACCCTATAGAATCGGCCATACATGTGCAAAAAAAAAATCCCAGACATTGTATGCATATCTAAATACATTATACAGACAAAAGTTTATGGACACCTGGCCATCGAGTGCTTTTTGAACATCCCATTCTACATTTAGTCCCTATATACTGGAATAAGAACCTCCACTCTTTTGGGAAGATGTTCCACTAGATTTTGGAGTGTGCTTGTAAAGATATTTTTTATTCAGCTTCCAATTCATCTCAAAGGTGTTTTAAGTGTTGAGGTCAGAGCTCTACAGCAAGCCACAGAAGATCTTCCGCTCCAACCCATGTAATCGATATCTTTATGAAGATGGCTTTATGCTCAGAGGCTTTGTTGTACAAGAACACGTTTCCTAGTACAAGAGAAGGAAAAATGTTATCCTTCAGCATCCAAAACCATCCTATGCAATTGTTTGCTTTCAACTTTGTGGTCATCATCTGGGGAAGAAGTACATATGGATGGAAGTGGGGTGTCCCAATACCTTTGTATATATAGTGTGTATCTATATTAACAGCCCCTCATTTGCTTTGCCACTGTATTTATTGAGATTATAAATGGACCGTTTACTTTAACATCAAATAACAGCCTTGTCATAATCGCTATATAAACATGTAAGATATTTATAGTGTGGGTTATATACACACAATAACAGGCTAATAAGTACACAATTACATAATTAACCCAAGATATGACTACTTGGGGTGTTTTGGGCCAGATATGAACCAAGTTTTGTTTGTTTTTTAAACACAAAGACTGCAGATTTAAGTAAAATGTGTCATTTTATATAAAGAGGTACTGCAGGTACTGACCGAGCCCCGGCTGCTCCTCCAGGATGCTCAACCTGTACTCTTTAGAGAAAATCTGATACGCTGTGAGGACCTTTTTCTTGGCCTGAAATTCAGAGAGCAAAAATAAACCGAGAAATGAGTTAAAATGAAATGAAATGTAGCTTGAATGTGTTAGCATGGCCGACAATTCACCTTCGCTGCCTTTAACCTCGCCTTCTCTTCTTTCTTTCTCTTTTTGACACTGTGGGATCCTGACCTTCCTCCTGCATACAACGCAGCCTCCGAGCTGCCATTGGCTATGAACGACAGAGAAGACTTATTAAAACACTACTCTTATTAGAATAAAATAAAAAAAAAAAAAAA
Source organism: Silurus meridionalis (assembly GCF_014805685.1). Taxonomy (NCBI): domain Eukaryota; kingdom Metazoa; phylum Chordata; class Actinopteri; order Siluriformes; family Siluridae; genus Silurus; species Silurus meridionalis. The sequence goes on along the minus strand of NC_060884.1, from coordinate 4,890,775 downwards.
TTAGCAATCATGATATTCTTCATACATTTGCTGCTGTGGCGTCGCTCTTTCTCCTTGTCCTTCTTCTTCTTGCTTTTCTTGCTCTTTTTGCTCTTCTTCCTGTACTGGTTGAAGGAATCGTCGATGACCAGCTGACCGCCTTCTTCGTCCTCCGCTGAGGAGGAGCTGTCGTCGTCCAGCAGCTCGTAAGCTCCCCCATAATGCCCTGCAGTCAAAGGAGATTTCAATATTTGAATACACTCAAGATTTTGGCTGAACAAACAAACCAGTGTTGTATAGTGGAGCAGCGTGTCGAAGTGTGGTGGATTTCATTTCCATGATAAAGAGAGCAGGAAGGTTATTCATTGGAATTCAGATTCCAATATGGAAATAAGGACTGTGTAGAAGAGGCATTCCGTAAATGTTACATTGAAACCTCATGAGAAAAAAAAAACTTCTGATGGCAAAATAAAGACATTTCCAGGAAAAGAAAAAAAAATATGCTGCATTTTCCAAAAATATCTGTGTTGTCCAAGAGAAGTCTAATTGTTTTGTGTTCTTGCTGAACCCAGTTTATTTTGAACCACATGACAATTACAGTAATTTTTTATCATTCAAAAGTGTCAATAAACTGTTTACAAAAAGTCAACACACGACACTGACAGTCAGGATAGTTAAACAGGTATAGCACTTCCCCCTGGGTTCTTTATAAGTGATTTTAGTTTATTCTGTTACTGCGCTAATAACAAAAAAACCATGGCTGCATAGCTGTCTCTCAGCAGCATTTAACTTTAACCCAAGTCCATGCTATCATGTTATTCTGACAACTATGACCTATTATCAAGTCAAGCAAAAACGCCTTATTAAGGGCTCACATTTTAAAAGGCAACTGCTACAGAATGTCATGTGTACACCAAAGCCACCACAGAACATTGTGTGCTTGTCTCAGCTTCAGGCGCTCTGCAGAGATTTGTACATCTTTCTGGCCATGAGCTTCAGAATGGCTAATCTGCCTTGTTCTGTAAAAGTAGCCAGTTGTTGACTGCTTTATTAGCCAAAACCAATATTACCCAAGTCAGTTTTTCAGGAACAAGAGTGTACCTGTTTGTGGTTAGTATCGCTCTCGGCTCTTTACTTGAGCAGCCATGTTTAGATTGTGGATTACCAATCACTTTGCATTACGCACCCGCCAGCTGTTGCTCACCTTCCAGCTCCACTTCCTCGCCGACCATTGGCAGCGACTCTTTCGTTACATGTGGTTTCTTCTTAGCTGATTTGGGCACGGGCATGCTTTCTCTCCTGCGATCTTTAGCCGAGGGGAGGGAGGGGTACGCCGGTTTCTTGGGAAGCGTAGGGCAGGGCTCTGAGCCTACAGCCGTAGGAGAGGTGATGGCCTGGAGCAGACCCATGGCGGTCATGCCGTCGTGAGGGGAACTGGAGAAGGCTGAGGCGGACATGGAGCTACCATGGCTGTCTGATGGCCGTTTTTTCTTCTTGTGGTGATCTGGGAAGAAATGTAGAAACTTACTGCTTTACGATGTTGCTTCTATTCTTTGCAATGCACAAGGCACTTTTTTAACTAGGGGTCCAAGAACCAAATTATCATCATTTTTTTGTGCTCACCCTCAAACCCACCTTTGTAATGATGATCATCGTGATGCTTCTTTTTCTTCTTGTGAGACTCACCGCTTGCTACAAATCCATCCGGCTCCTTTGTAGAAAAAAAGCAAGCTTCATTGTAGCCCTGATCAGGCAGTCGCACAAACATAAAACCTCATCCTGCAAATCACGTTCCGCTCTTCTCACCTTGGGACGCTTCTTGGAGGACTTGCGAACCTCGGCATCGATGATCTCCTCTTCTCTCAGGAGGTCCTTATAAGATCTCCTCTTCTCTCTCTGACTGCGGCCTGCCACCAGGCTCACCTCACCCTCCATCTGACAAACCACACACAGAAATCCACAGTGGATGTCATTCCATCAGGAACATATGGAACTTCATCATGGACAGAGGCATTTAACGCATTAAATAATTTACTACCTCAATATTTAGCTCTTTATTTCATGTTTTTTTTTCCTGCTGTCACACAGACACCTGATTCACATAATAGCTTAATAACACCTCCACGTATGTGTCTAAAAGCAGGGAAAACACTAAAACAGATACAAGGTGTTCTCCCAGACCATGTTCCTGCAAACAACCAGATATTAATGTAATGAACCATTTCCAGTACATCAGCGATGATTGAAACTCGCCGATTTGGATGATGTCATAAATGAAATAAGGTTTTCCAGGATCGAGGTTTGGGATTTCCTTACTTTGGAAATTTGTGTTAAAAAAAAATCAATTATATAGTACCAAATTACCACGTAGAAGCCCCAGAATTGCTAAGTTACCCCTGTTTGTCCCTATTGCCCCCTGAAACATATAGAGATTTTAACTTTCCTTTGGGATTCATAAAATACTCTATAAAAAAAGAGGAGGGGGGTTTTGGATTGGATCCGGATTTATTCAAATGTGAACAAATTTGGTTTCTTTAAGCGATCTCGAATGACCTGGTTGCTCCAAGAAACCAGATAGTTACATCTCAGAAATCATCCTGATCCTAGATACATATTTTACTTTATATCCTGGGTAAAAGATTTCATATGCGATCTAACTGAAATCCGAGAGGCGGATCGGGGGGTCGCCCGCTAAATATACACGTTTTCCCGCCTGTGTTTGAAAACAATTTTGCTACCAAAACACACACACGTCTCTTTAATGTTTGCCGGATAGCTTTAGCTCTCCCTTCTAGCTTACTGGCTCACGCAATTGAAGTTCAAATTCCTGTTACATAAATAGTGCCCTACACAGCACACGAAGCAACATACTACAAATCCCTAAGTAGTGCACTTATGCAGGGTGTAGAGATCTATTTTGACATTCAGCCTCGGGGACCGAAGCTAAACGAAGCTTGAGCAAATATACATAGAACTAGTTAGCAAGCCGGCTAACGTGCAAACACGCTAAACCGTATTATAAATGCCGAACTTGTGGATTTAATATGCATAATTTGGATACCATCATTCATCGCAGGGTGTGGAAAGAAAAACGTCATCTTCATTCAAGAAAACGGAGAAATTACCATTAACTAGCATTCATAAACTTCAGGCTATCCTCGCCGCCATCTTGAACACCGATTTGTTTCTTACTCCACTGAACAGTTGAATAGAACCAAACGTTAAACGCACAACAGCGCCTCTGGCGGTTTGGGTGAACAATACCGTTCTTTAATAAATATGAATTAAAATGTATATTCAATACAGTGTGTTAGAGAAGTGAAGAAAACAGTAAAAAGAGTGCAGGCAGGGTGGAGTGGGTGGAGAAGAGTGATAGCAGGAGTGATTTGTGATAGAAGGGTATCTGCAAGAGGTGAGACCTGCTATGTCATATGGTTTAGAAACAGTGGCATTGAGTAAATGACAGGACGTGGAGATGGAGGTAGCTGAAGGTTTTCGTTAGGAGTGACGAGGATGGACAGGAATAGAAACGAGTTTATTAGAGGGACAGAACATGTAGGACGTTTTGAGGACAAGGTGGGGGAGGCGAGATTGAGATGGTTTGGACATGTGCAGAGGAGGGACATTGGGTATATCGGGAGGAGAATGCTGAGGATGGAGCCACCAGGAACGAGGAAAAGAGGAAGACCAAGGAGAAGGTTTATGGATGTGGTGAGGGAGGACATGCAGGTAGTTGGTTTGAAAGAGGCAGATGTAGAGGACAGGGGGGTATGGAGACAGATGATCCGCTGTGTCAACCCCTAATGGGAGAAGCCGAAAGAATAAGAAGAATACTTTTTTACAGTGGAGGGCCATCAGGGCCAGCAAGGCCTTTTCTACTCGTCTATCATAATCACTGATGATTTACACAGCTTTTTAACAAGTGAATGATCTGTCTCCTGACACAATCTCCATATTCCCCAAAAGAAATATATTCCAAGCCTGCTGAGTTGTGATTCAAGCTCTCTTTTGAAACCCTACGTTCAAGTCAGTATTTGCATGTAGAACTGATTAGATTACACTAAGCTGCTACACGCGAGAAAGAAGTCACTCCAGTGCCAAAAAGCACAGAGACGTCTGATAAAGCGGAACATTGATAATGTAGTGAACTCTGTAATCCTTCAACATTAATGAATGATGATAAAATAGTTCTAAAATAAACAACAACTGGATTTTGAATGCATTAAAGAATAGCAAGTCAAATTTATCCACGTATTAAGTTAATAAAATATTAATAACTGCTTAATAAATATGATAATGCAAAGTCTTTTGTTTTGAAGACATTGAACACTGGAGACTCCTTTCTTAAATAATAAACAGATATTTAAATATACAGATGTAAATAATCCATACATCTGTTAATACAGAAAATAACAAATAATGCATGTTTTTAATTAGAAAAAAGTCTGTAAATTTTTGTTAGTGTTTTATTATAAAAGGCAACATTTGTACACCTCAGTGTTCTCTAAATATGTACAAGTATTTCAAAATGTGCATTAAAGCTACGGTCCGTCTTCTCGCTTTCACGTTCTCTCTCAATTTTTCTTACACACACACACATGCTACATTCAGTACAGGCCATCAAATAATACAGTATCTGGGTACTATATGTACATACTGATCTTCATTTAAAGATGTGATTGCTACACAAAACACTTTACAATAATTTACAATAATTGCTACACAACTACACAGTATACAAAATAAGACCTGTCCGAATTAAAAGTGCATTCTGGAAAGGTACAGAATTATTTCCTGATGTGGGAGATTCCATTACTGTTGCATACTATTTACAGTATTTTACACGATATTCAGTCGTATATTTAAAACGCATACACTCCCATTCCGAGTGCCAGAGCCAAACACACTCCAAACAGCATCCTGAGCAGCTGAGAGCCGGATGTCAGTGAGGAGGTCACTGCTGATCTCTGGCTCACGCTGATATCTGAGGAAAGAGAGACAGTTGAAGTATTAAATGCTGGATAAGATAATGATTGCTGGATCTGTGCAGCTTGTGTTAGTGAAGGTTTTTTTTACCTGGAGTCTTGACGTCATGTGTTTTGTGTCTTTGCCTCAGCTCGTTCTTCTCTGACATGTTCAGCAACTTCTGGAGTTCTTCAAACACCTGAAAACGAACCACACACGCACTGATGTTATGTCGTCTCGCAGAGATAAATCGAATAAATGCCCAACAGAATGTTTAGTATCCTTTAAGGTAATCAGTAAAGTAAAGCAGTTTTCTTACCTGGATGTTGAACTCGAAGGCTCTGACGGCTTCCTCCAGCACTCCCGCTCTCTGCGTCTCTGTCAGCTCGATGCTGTTCATCCTGCTTCTGTACAGCTGCTTGAACAGATTCGGGCTGCTGACGGCAGGAAACGAGAAGAACCCCAAGCCCTCTCCGTTCTTCAGTCCCAAAGACTTCTGGGTAATACGGCCCAAAATCTGGCCCCCTGACAGGTCACCCAGGTAGCGAGTGTAAGCGTGAGCCACCAGGTATTCAGGATGCTCGCTGCCGATCTGGAACAAGAGACGAACAACATGTATATTTAACTACAAAGTTCCAAATTGAACCAAATTGAGTTTATAGTGGACGTTGAATGAGGCTACACTTGTAGTACAAGCATAGTGCAGGAATAGTTATCATTCAGAGGCCCTTGTAGTACCTCTCTCAATCTCTGAGCGTATCGCAGTGTAGCAGCCGGTACGGTCATCTTCTCTCTCCATTCTTGACCATAAAAGTGCTCCAGGTCTTTCTTGAGTGCCTCCATCCTGGCCAGTTCCTGAGGAAAGTATATTGGTGCGACACTCTCGTGAGAGGCGTTCCTGTCCAGTTCCTCTTCCAGAGCTTCATAGATCTTGTATAAGGAGCACAGCAGGAGCTGAGGAAAGAGACAGAGAGGAATAATGTTAACTGTTATGTCATATTTAAGGCGTCGTTTCAAGAACATTGTATTAAAGCATGACTGGAATCTGATTTTAAAGGTATTTGTGATGAGAGTGATGATCAGCTACAGGAAGATGACTGACCTTATACTGATGCAGGCTGATGTTTGCTTTCTGGAAGGCCAGCATCAGTTCTGTGTTCTCGGCTCGGACGTGGCTGTCTTTAGTCACAGCCTTTATCTGCTCAGACAGATCACTGTGTAGAGAGAGAGGGAGAAAGTGAGAGAAATCCAGTGCTGTGTTCACCTGAAATACCTTAATTACACTGTTTCTAAATGACACATAATTACACTTTCATTACACCGTTACTTCCCGTGATTTTTAACAGAGATGGTTTGTGGAATATTAAAGCAAGAACCCAACAGATTTTACCGATTATATTCTCATAAATTTAAATATTACAAAGTGAATGTCTAAAGTTTGTTTTTGCACTCACCGCTCTGTGACCTGAACCTTCTCCGTCTGTACGTTCTGCTTATCTGCTTCCATTATTCTGAGAGAAACAAATAAAAGTAGATAGTGAGAACAGATGCAGTGTATAATCTCTGCAACAAAAAACCCAAAACCTGATGGAGCATCTCATGAAGACAACATATAAGATGCGAATGTGGAGCAAAAATGTCCAACAAATCAAAAATGCATTTACAAGTCATTATTATGAAACTGTTTACTCACTCAGTATGGGAAGTTCTAGTCTTCTGTTAGAGTTGTTTTGTTTTCTATGAAGAGAAGCTCTTGGATCTGCTGTAGCTTGTGGAGTTCATTCTCCAGCTGCTGCTTTTATACTCCTTCTGTCGCTCCCTCCCTCTGTTCACAGCAGGGAGAAAACAGGAAGCGGTATTCAGGCCAGCAGAACAAAGCGAGAGGGAGGACCTACAGCTAACCCTGACTTGGCATACAGGGTGAAAGAGAAGAAGAGAAACATTGACTGAGAGGGAGAGAAAGAGAAAAAGAGGGAGGGATTAGAACTAACCATGACTGAGTGGATTTTTTTGCCTGGAATTGTGCCTTGTTCAGTCATGTGATCCTTACTGCTTAAACATGTTGACACTGGGGGAAAAGTACACATGTGGATGCTAACAAAGCAACACAGAATGTGCTTGATAGACAGATCAAAATTAATGAATTAAAACACATTAGTATTAAAACAGCAGGGTGTTATGATATTGGAGAATTATCTACGGTTACTATTATCACTAGATATTTTCTTGGAGTAGCATTAATATATTTAATATTGTATTTTTTTAATGTATTTATCGTTGACATATGATCCACTTTATCTGTTTATAGTTAGATGTAAGTGAATGTTTGCTAGACAAAACTGTTTGTATTTTCTTTATCTTTTTATTATTATGAACAGAGATACACGGACTAGGGCCTGGAGTCCATAGTTTGCTTGCGCTGACTTTTGATTTGGCCTGCCATGCAATATATATTAAAAGAGACGGGGGAAAGCCACTAATACATATTTGATTTATAATTTAATATATATTTAATATAAATATATATATATATATATATATATATATATATATATATATATATATATATATTTTAATCTGCAAAAAAAAAAAACCCCACTGAAATGAAAAGTCAAAAATTGTAGAGAAACAAAGAAGTAAATTCAAATAAATAATAATAATAATGATGAAAAAAAAAATATATTTTTTTCTTTTTCAATTCACTATATAAAGTACTAGCATTATGTCTCATTAAAGATCAGTGATATTACAAGAATATGGCTCTACAGCTTACAGTCTGAATAGCTGTATTAGGCATTAAACCCTTGTACTATAAATAGGATTATTTATATTGTTCTATATAAGTTTAATTAAACTAGAAAACATTAAAACTAAAATGGCATTAGCACATTACAGAGTAACAAAGTTAGATTTTTTGGCCCTTCATAGGAAAACGGTTGGGCCCCTCTGCTATAAACAACAGATCTGAACAATATAAACCTGTAGTTTGCCTTTATTTAATTATGCAAGTAGTTACACAAGTCCTATAAATCTTTCTTCGGTAGTAATCAGAATCTGGTTTCCACCCAGGCAGCTGAGCTGTGGTTTAAACACTCCTGATAACGGGCAAATCAGAACCATGACTCGGCGAAACGCCCAGCAATCTGTACGACACTGTAGAAATGATTTGCTGTGCAATCCAGCCGGCAGAGGGAGAACAAGTAGATGATCTAAACATGAGTAAGCAGTTCCTCCACATTTACAATCAGTAACAGAACCTAGCCTTCAACATGAAGAGAAAAAAATCAAGCAAAGCCATATGTAAATAATGACTAAAGAGCATTACATGGTGTACCATGTGTGTTAAATTCAAGTCTTCTGATTCTATTGTCAGCCTGAAGAATGTTGAGTCATGGTTAGTCCTAGTTCCCCTCTCCCTCAATGAAGTCAATGCTTCTCTTCTTCTCTTTCACCCTGTATGTCGAGTCAGGGTTAGCTGTAGGTCCTCCCTCTCGCTTTGTTCTGCTGGCCTGAATACCGCTTCCTGTTTTCACCCTGCTGTGAACAGAGGGAGGGAGCAACAGAAGGAGTATAAAAGCAGCAGCTGGAGAATGAACTCCACAAGCTACAGCAGATCCAAGAGCTTCTCTTCATAGAAAACAAAACAACTCTAACAGAAGACTAGAACTTCCCATACTGAGTGAGTAAACAGTTTCATAATAATGACTTGTTAATGCATTTTTAATTTGTTGGACATTTTTGCTCCAAATTCGCATCTTATATGTTGTCTTCATGAGATGCTCCATCAGGTTTTGGGTTTTTTGTTGCAGAGATTATACACTGCATCTGTTCTCACTATCTACTTTTATTTGTTTCTCTCAGAATAATGGAAGCAGATAAGCAGAACGTACAGACGGAGAAGGTTCAGGTCACAGAGCGGTGAGTGCAAAAACAAACTTTAGACATTCACTTTGTAATATTTAAATTTATGAGAATATAATCGGTAAAATCTGTTGGGTTCTTGCTTTAATATTCCACAAACCATCTCTGTTAAAAATCACGGGAAGTAACGGTGTAATGAAAGTGTAATTATGTGTCATTTAGAAACAGTGTAATTAAGGTATTTCAGGTGAACACAGCACTGGATTTCTCTCACTTTCTCCCTCTCTCTCTACACAGTGATCTGTCTGAGCAGATAAAGGCTGTGACTAAAGACAGCCACGTCCGAGCCGAGAACACAGAACTGATGCTGGCCTTCCAGAAAGCAAACATCAGCCTGCATCAGTATAAGGTCAGTCATCTTCCTGTAGCTGATCATCACTCTCATCACAAATACCTTTAAAATCAGATTCCAGTCATGCTTTAATACAATGTTCTTGAAACGACTCCTTAAATATGACATAACAGTTAACATTAATCCTCTCTGTCTCTTTCCTCAGCTCCTGCTGTGCTCCTTGTACAAGATCTATGAAGCTCTGGAAGAGGAACTGGACAGGAACGCCTCTCACGAGAGTGTCGCACCAATATACTTTCCTCAGGAACTGGCCAGGATGGAGGCACTCCAGAAAGACCTGGAGCACTTTTATGGTCAAGACTGGAGAGAGAAGATGACCGTACCGGCTGCTACACTGCGATACGCTCAGAGATTGAGAGAGGTACTACAAGGGCCTCTGAATGATAACTATTCCTGCACTATGCTTGTACTACAAGTGTAGCCTCATTCAACCTCCACTATAAACTCAATTTGGTTCAATTTGGAACTTTGTAGTTAAATATACATGTCGTTCGTCTCTTGTTCCAGATCGGCAGCGAGCATCCTGAATACCTGGTGGCTCACGCTTACACTCGCTACCTGGGTGACCTGTCAGGGGGCCAGATTTTGGGCCGTATTACCCAGAAGTCTTTGGGACTGAAGAACGGAGAGGGCTTGGGGTTCTTCTCGTTTCCCGCTGTCAGCAGCCCGAATCTGTTCAAGCAGCTGTACAGAAGCAGGATGAACAGCATCGAGCTGACAGAGACGCAGAGAGCGGGAGTGCTGGAGGAAGCCGTCAGAGCCTTCGAGTTCAACATCCAGGTAAGAAAACTGCTTTACTTTACTGATTACCTTAAAGGATACTAAACATTCTGTTGGGCATTTATTCGATTTATCTTTGCGAGACGACATAACATCAGTGCGTGTGGTTTGTTTTCAGGTGTTTGAAGAACTCCAGAAGTTGCTGAACATGTCAGAGAAGAACGAGCTGAGGCAAAGACACAAAACACATGACGTCAAGACTCCAGGTAAAAAAACCTTCACTAACACAAGCTGCACGGATCCAGCAATCATTATCTTATCCAGCATTTAATACTTCAACTATCTCTCTTTCCTCAGATATCAGCGTGAGCCAGAGATCAGCAGTGACCTCCTCACTGACGTCCGGCTCTCAGCTGCTCAGGATGCTGCTCGGTTTGTGTTTGGCTCTGGCACTTGGAATGGGAGTGTATGCGTTTTAAATATACGACTGAATATCGTGTAAAATACTGTAAATAGTATGCAAATGTAAATCAAGTCACGGGTATTAAAAAAAAAAACATGTGGTTCAGGAAGAATTTCAGCATGCACTTTTTTGGAGTTTTTTTTTTTTACAATCTGGTTGTTTTGTACACTGTATAATAATGAATATTGTTACTGTTTTATTTTTTTTATTTCTTGATGACAGGATCAGTAAAGTCATTGTTCAGACATACTGTATTTCCCAGCTAATGTTCTGTATTGGATGTAGCATTTCATACTGTACCGAGATAAAATGTTAAATACTGTTAATTGTACATCAAATGTACATACTCTGCTTATTTAAAACAAAATAATAATAATAAAACATGGAAGATTTAAACACACTGTCTGTGACCTTATTTTTTATCTGTGACCACGTTTTTTGTGAAATCTCGGACAAATTAGTGTAATTCCATTTAGCAGGTGCCTGAATGGGTGGTCTTCTAGTGGACATCTAATTAAGAGAGCAACAACAGGCTTTTAAAATCACAGAAGCAGTAGACTGAATGGTTATGGGTCAATACTTTTGACTGGAGAGTTGTAGAGAATAGTTTTACTCATTACCAAGAACCATTTAAAATATGGTCAGGGTTTTTTATTTTTTTTATTTAGGCTATTTTGGATAAAAGTGTCTGTATCAAGGTGTTAAAAGAAAGTGAGAAGAAATACTTTAATACTTTAAATACTCTGGGGTTACAATAGCTTGTTTCATACTTCATGACTTTTTCTATGAAACTCGATGACACATTTTACATTGAAGTGAACTCAGGAAGTAGTGGTAAGAACAAAACTTGTTACCAAGGACAAGCAAAAAAACAAAACAAAAAAATTAAACCGAATCCGCACAAAAACTGTCTCTCTCTCTCTCTCTCACACACACACTCACACACACTCACACACACACACTGTATGTCAGAGAGAGCACAAGGTAGCAATGAAAAGCACATAAATCCAATGAGATTTATGACATAGGCAAAAATGTTCAATAATTTATGCACTATGACTACAAATAACAACTTGGCTATATTTGGGCCTTTCACCCAGACACTTGAACTTCGGCAGCAGTCGATCAGGGTACACAAGCAGGCTTGGGATCCAATACACGTCTACAAAGACCTTAAACTAAACGGTCAATTCAAAGAGAATTCATAGGGAGTACACATAAGTAGGCACACACATAATCCAATAGGCGATGTTAAAAAGCGTAGAATAATTTGTTGAGAAGACAAAACACAATAAGGTGTAATAACATATCTTGGCAAGAATGACCTCTATTTACCTCTAAGCCAATTACTTTGTGCACGATAGAATCCTGCGCAGTCATCCAAAATATCCAAGCGCCAGAAAACTAGGCTTGGGTGTGAGAACAGGAAAGTCAAGAATCTCTGAGAAAGCAATTAAAGTCATAAGCAAATAAGGTGTTCTTATGGGCACACACTTCCCAATCCAGGTGCTAGAATATCTTCCAAATCCATATTGATGGTAGTAGCAATGTTGATCAAACCTTGATTGGCTATATTTTACCAACAAACTTTCTCTCGGCTTCTCCCATTAGGCGTCACCACAGCGGATCATCCGCATGTTTGATTTGGCACGTTTTTACGCTGGATGCCGGCGTATCCAGGCTTGGGACCAGCACTAAAAGTGGCTGGGGTTGGTTCCCTGACCGGGGATCGAAACCAGGTCGCAGCGGTGAGAGCGCCGCATCCTAACCACTAGACCACCAGGGAACCTTTATATTTTACCAACAGATCTGTTGATATGACAAGAGGCTTGTGATTTGGTGATATTTCCTCCAGGCTGAAATAAACTTAGGACTGACAGAACTATCGTCAACAGAGTAACAATTAGAGAAGACCTGCAAGTGGAGGACAGTTCCATGTGATGTACAGTAGGAAAGGGCCACACATAAAGCCTTGAGGCACTTTAGTCACAACCTGCATCTAACCTTATCTTCTTATTCTTTTATTACACTATTTCTTGGAGGTACGACTGAAGGCAGTTCATGTGATGGTACAATGAGTTGGTGAGGGTGGTGTGGACAATCCCCTGGTTTACCAGCAGATAGAGCCAGTAGTCTTAGATCTGAGGAATTTCAATAAGCTCTTGCAAACATGTTTCTTCAGCTTGAGTAATAACTGTTTATTCAAAGAAAGGAAAACTTGTATTTGTTCATTAACAGTACAGTGAAATTCTTGAAGAGTTGTTATCCCAAAGCAGTAATTGGTCCTGGATTAGATTAGTTCAGGACTGACTTAGGACCCTGTAGGTGTGAATCACCAATGCAAACTACACTTATGCACATTTCTGAAATTCAAATTGTATGTGAACAGGGAGAAGAAAAAAAACACTTTAATTGCCATTGAGCAAATGATTGTGACAAAATAATAGTACCCCTGCAAAAAAAGATCAGTGTTGAACATAAAAAAGCATGCTGCATATTTCTCCAAAAGCATTACATGTTCAAATTAAACATATTAGGTTAGTTTGTTATTAATGTTTATTTGTGAGCCTTTAAACAACAAGACTATGCACTCTTTCCCGGTGTGTCAATATAAGTAAGCAAACAAAGATCCTCTGACTGAACCACAAGTCACACGTTCAGGCTAAAAATGCACCAAGTCATGGTTAGTTCTGATCTCTTGCTCGATCTTCCGTCTGTTTTCTCACAGCATTTGGAATGTTTCGTGTCATGGTTAGCTCTACTCACGTCACGGGTTAGTCACAGTGCCATGTCATGGTTAGCCATAAGACCGCCCTCTCAGTTTATTTTGCCCCGAGTGCTGCTTCCTGTTTGTTAGAGCTTAACAGTGAGTAAGCAGAAGTGCTTATTCCTCTCCCAACGCATTTCAATTCGAGTTTGCTTCTCAGCAAATTCATGTTTAACCAGAAAAACAAATTCATCAAAACAAAATAGTATAGCAAATTGTTGCAGGAAGATGAATAATAATTCATCGTTATTGTGATATCTGATCTCTTATTCAAGCTGTAATTAAAATCAGTTTTTTTTTTCTTTATTCTATCATTAAGATCACATCCACTTGTTGTTAGACAGGAAGAATAACGGTTGCCTCACACCATTGTTGATCATTTTTCTATTACAGCACATTTTACCGCTTAGTCATCAAGTAAGCGATTTGCAGTGATTTTGTGTTTAATTCAAATCGGCCTTATGTCCAGATAATATTGCAACACAGCCGCTATGAAGAGTACATTTTTGTGCAACATTAGCCAGGACTTACGTCATCTACGTGGCGTACCTGCGCAATCTCAGAACTTTATTATTTTCTGCCAATGCAAGATTAAGTGAGAACGAGTATAAAAAAGGGGACATCTAGGACGACTCCACAAACAAAGCAGATCTGGTCTCAGGAAGAGGAGAGTTCCCTGAAAACTACACTGAAAGCAAACATTGAGTGAGTAAACGGGGTTATTTTTTAAGCAAGTCATTTTAAAAATCGATTAGAACTTACCTGATGAATTGTCCCTCTGTTTTTACTGTAGCTATTTAGATTTTCCACAGAAATGGAAGAGGAGAAGCAGAAAATACAAACAGAGAAGCCCCAGATTACAGACTGGTAAATTAGATGATGGGCAACAGCTCCATTGAAATATTGAGGTTTATACTGGTGGTAACATGAAGCTGTATCTGTTTCTAGTGACCTGTCTGAGAAGATAAAGTCTGTGACTAAGGAATGTCATGTCCGAGCCAATAGCACAGAGTTGATGCAAGCGTTCCAGAGGGGAAACATCACCCTGATGCAGTATAAGGTGAGTCACCTACTTTTCTAAAATGATCTCCGCTCTGCTTTAAAAACCAGATTACGAAGTTTTTAGACGTTTTGTCAAATGTTTTTAATACATGCCAACCACCACCTGGTTCCTGTCTCTTTCCTCAGCTCCTGCTGTGCTCCCTGTACAAGATCTATGAAGCTTTGGAAGAGGAACTGGACAGGAACGCCTCTCACGGGAGTGTCGCACCAATTTACTTCCCTCAGGAACTGGCCAGGGCAGAAACACTTAAGAGAGATCTTCAACACTTTTATGGTCAGAACTGGAGAGAGGAGATGTTCATACCAGCCTCTACACTGAGATACACTCAAAGGTTGAGAGAGGTAAGCGATGTTTGGAAATAGAGCAACATCTTACAAAATCATTAATCTCATTTCCAATGCACTGCAAAACCCACACTTATTTTCTATCTGTCTCAGATTGGTTGCAAACATCCTGAATACCTGGTGGCTCACGCTTACACTCGCTACCTGGGTGACCTGTCAGGGGGCCAGGTGCTGAGCCGTGTTCCCCAAAGGTCTTTGGGGCTGAAGAACGGAGAGGGCTTGGGGTTCTTCTCGTTTCCTGCGATCAACAGTCCGAATCTGTTCAAGCAGCTGTATAGAAGCAGGATGAACAGCATCGAGCTGACAGAGACACAGAAAGAGGGCGTGCTGGAGGAAGCCATCAGAGCCTTCGAGTTCAACATCCAGGTTAGAAAACTGCTTCGCTTCACAGGTTCACTTAAAGGATGTCGGACATTCCGTTGAAAAAGCTGCTTAAACACTTGCATGATTAATACTGTAGGTTTCAACACGATGTAACACCGGTGTGTGCGGTTTGTTGTGCAGGTGTTTGATGAACTCCAAACTTTTGTGAACATCTCAGAGGAGAACGAGCAGAGGCAGAGACGCAAAGCACAGAACTTAAAAACTCCAGGTAAAAACAAAACACCAACACAAACTGCACAAATCCTGCAATCGTTCTTTTATCCAGCATTTTAATACTTCATCTGTTTCTCTTTTCTCAGATATCAGCGTGAGCCAGAGATCAGCAGTGACCTCCTCGCTGACATCCGACTCACAGCTGCTCAGGATGCTGCTCGGAGCGTGTTTAGCTCTGGCACTCGGAATTGGAATCTACTTATTTTAAATCGTTTGACTGTATAACATTTATTTATAGTTGAACTCAATTTGTCCAATCCACCAGATGTGAGTGTGTGTATGCTGATTGTCTTTTTCTACCTGGTTATTGAGGGCACACGTCTTAAAACACAGCTGGATGTTTAAAATGAGCCACTTTATGTGAGAAACACTAGATTATTAGAGAGAAAGTAGGACAGCACCTGTAAAGCTTCCAGGGCATTCCAGGAGGTAATGATGTCACTGCTATGTTTCTCACTGTTCCTTCTCACCCCTGTACTTCCTGCTAACACCTAGAAGACATAACCTCTAAACAAAATTGTGAAAGTGCTGCAGGAGCATTTTAAGAAGCATTAGATGCAGTGTTACATGGACATCGGAATTTTTTTTTTAAATGATGTAAGTCCAAGAACAGCAAATTTAATACTTAGCGAATTTAAGGCCTAAAACGTAGATTTTTAATTTTTTTTTTTTAGACTTTTTAAGATTCAGCAGAAATGCTGTGTATGCATCTTATTATAACTCAAAATGCTGCAATCATACGCACCATCCATTTCTCCGGTCAAGAACATTGCTCAATAGCATTATGATCTCTGAATTCATATGCGAACACTAACGATTTAATAACAGGAAGCTTCTGAGATGCTTACGTCACCACTGTTTTGTGTTGGAATGGGAAGCCATTTATTTAGACACCAAATAAAACCTGTTGTTTTCCCCCCATAATCTCGACAATTCTACAGTCTAAAGAAAATGAAATAAAAAAAAATGTACAATCTGCAAATTGTTTACTTCATGAAACATAAATCGTAACATTAAATTAGCTCTTGTCATATTCGTATTGTTTCAGACTCAATCTTATGATAAATTTTACTTACTTACAATTTGGCGATACAGCGCCACACAAACACAACACTTGCGTTTACAGGTCATTTGTTAACCATATCAATTACAAGTGCATTACAGTTTCAGTCACCATATAGATATTTTTTTACGCTTCATATTCCTGATTGCTGATCTGTAATCACATTAAGCAGAATTAGTTATATGACCTAGTAGAATTAACAGTAACAACTTAATTATTAGACTTGGTAGAATAAATTGTGTGAAAGAGCCTTAAACAAGCACACACACACACACACACACACACACACACACACACACACACACACACACACACACACACACACAAGCATATCAAAAAAGCTCACTAATCTATTAAACCTTTTAGATACAGTCAATCTATAATTTAGGGTTGATTGTGTGTGTAAGAGTGTATGTTTTTGTGTGTGAAGGTGTAAGTCACGGTTTCAGATTGCTTTTCCGTTTCCTGGACAACGCATTAAAGACTGTGAGTGTGAGAAAGTAGGAATGTTGTTGAAAAGCTCTCACCAAAAAAATCTAGGAAATCGTGATTTGCATAACAGAAATCATCTTTCAATGGTTTCTGATTGGAGTGTTATTTTATATTACATTTATATTACATTCATCTATAGCTAGACAGTTAGCTGGACTACGCAATAAACCCAAAACCTAGTTACAGTTTAGTAATTTGGGGAGGGGAAAAACTCCCATTAAATTGAGGAGAGGAAAAAAAAATATCTGCTACAATTTTTGAGGACACCTGACCATTGGTATTGATTGGTATGAGCTTTTTGTACATCCCCTTCCACAATAATCCCCCTATTTGCTGTTATTATAATATCCACTCTTCTGGGAAGGTGTTCCACTAGATTTTGTGTTAGTAAAGTCAGGTACTGATGTAGGTGAGGTGAGGAGGCCTAAGGGTGTAGTCAGTGTTCCAATTCATCCCGAAGGTGTTCAGCAGGGTTGAGGTCAGAGCTCTACATCAGGCCCTCAAGAGCTTCTAATTAACCCATGTAAATATATATATTCATGTAGCTGGCTTTGTGCACGGGGGCATTGGAATGCTGGTTTTCGAAAATTTTTCGCTGAAGTGACTTGAAAAATTAATGCTACCACATCCAAAGACATCCTGTAAAATTGTGTGCCTCCAATCTTGTGATAATGCTTTGAAGAAGAACCACATATAGCCTGAAACGTCAGATGCTTACCTCCATATAGTGTCTATTGAACGAGTTCATTTCATATTTCTGCATTCATTCATTTGTGTAACGATGCATGCTGACGAGCGATGCATGGTTCTGCTTTTGTTAACCTTCTGCTTAACGTGTACACACTTCAAAAATATACTATGGGAAATGCATAACAGAAAAGTTGAGTTAAAAAACATTTGGCTAATGCAAGCTTCACATTACATGTTATGAGGTACTTCTTGTTGTTAGAACAACATTGATATTACATTAGGTTCTTTACATAAGCACACAGAATTTTAATCTCTAGTGCAATAATCAGGCTATTGCAGAATATAGTGTACAAGATTTTGGAAATCTACAAATCACAATAAATTCATTTGCTTGATAAAATAAATCTCGACATGTCAACAGACACTGCTGTTCATTCAGCTTAAAATACAGTAAGTAGACAAGATATTTTAATTAAGAAAGCTTATGCTTTCTTACAAAATGATCAGTTATTAAGTAATTAACTATAAACTATAGCGGTAAATGAAAGGCCACAATGCAGTTCTGCAGTTCTGTACAAACGGCTAAAAAGCAGTGAGGTGAAATGAGCTACTTCTAAGCAGTGCATTTTTGGCTACCTGCTTCTACGTACTTCATTCGCTGACTTTAATGCGTTAGAGGGTGAAGAGCTGATCCTGAGCTCTCTCTTGTTTCTGTGCTGATTGTTGAGAGTTGGCGGGGGTTGAGGAGTTTTTCTCTACAGAAGGAAGGTGTTCCACTGCTTTTGCTCTCTGCGCTAAAAACTTGTCAAACTCTGTGAGGAAGAGACCGAGATTCGGTTAGCAAAAGATCAACGAAAAATCAAGTGGAAGCAGTAAAGAGAGAGAGAGAGAGAGAGAGAGAGAGAGAGAGAGAGAGAGAGAGAGAGAGCTCACCTTCACTGGTAACACCTTCATCATCATAATCATCATACTGAAAAAATAAGGCATTTGGTGTGTAAACATTTAAAATCTCAAGAAATCACTTTGTTTTTTTTAACATGAATTAGTTTTCTGTAAGTGAACAGTCTGTGGCTGTGATTAGTCTTTTTAACACTTGTACTACACATTCAGAATAATTTATTCTGGATAAAAAGATTGTGTCTTTTTGTGTTCACAGGGCATTTGGTTAAAACTAGACGGAAATCCTGTGGAACTCAAGAGACAAACAAGACAAGAAGGAGGAGTTTTTTTTAGTTTTGTACAGGCATAAGCGAGTGGTCATTGTTTACTGTGCTGTGGCAATGCATTCACATGATCTTCAGTAACTGCCTGGTCAGGGTCTTGATGGTTTAAATACGACTAACAAGTTTTGATAAAATTATTTACAAACATGTTAAAAGAAATAAAAATTCCCACGCACATTCGTAGAACAATTATGAACTGAATTAACAAATATTTCCAATTTACACCACGCCCACTTCAGGTTTAAATATACATACAGCAAGACTTACAAATACAATGATCACACTAATCTGACAAAGCTCTAAAAGTATTTATGTATTATTGTTATTTATATTATATATTTTTTGTGGTAATAAACATAAGCTATGATAGCTATCTCCAGCTTGCATTCCATTTTAGGATCTCCAGATGGCGCCAACAAACTACATCAATTCAATTCAGTTTTATTTATAGAGCATTTTAAATAATGACATTGTCCAACAAAAAAAAAAAAAAAAATTAATAAAATATATTACAGAGATAAATATATGGGTGCTCCCATCAGGATTTTTGGTATACCTATAACGATGCCGATCACCAATTAGAGATTTTTTTTTTTTTAGGGCTATTTGAAGCTTTCAACTGATCTTTTTCTCTATCTATGTGTTCAAATAGCATCAAGTTTCAAAATAGAGAAAATTAATTTGTTGTTGTGTTACGTACCGTTACTAATGTTTAAATGTACTTGCATTAATAACCTTTAATTTGCCTTGAGTGTATGAATTTGAATCTTCATTTATGATTTTCTCTATTAGAAATAATGTAGAACACCAAAAGAATATATATATATCCTGCCGTTATTGCACCCCACTTGTCATGTCGTTACCAACAGCTGAGTGAGGCGCACTTGAGTTGCTGAACCACCCCTCTCTTTCTTAGCACTAGCCAACTTTCAAAGCTTTCTTTCAAACTTTGAACTATTCTGTGAATAACCTTCAAATGTCTGAAACGGTAAGTGGTGTTTGAGCTGCTTCCAGGCTCATGGATTTTTCTTGGTACACAAGTTGCAGACTGGCAGTGTATTGTCTTATTCACAATCCTTGTACAATTGACCAATGAAGTGCCTATAAGTTTAGTGCCTATACGTTTAACTATCATAAGTTTATTACTTAGGCCAAGATTTAGCCAGTAATCTGAGCAGTTATGCAAGAAAGCAGGTGTGTCTGCTATTAGCAGGCGTGCTGGGTATGAGGGTTGATATAGAAAACACAAAGCATGTTATTGGCTGCCATTTAACCAAATTCCTTGCTCTTTATTTTGCCCTAAAGGGATGTAAACTTTTGCACTTATTTGGTGCCCTAGGATAAAGTGTACCTGCCACCGATATCTACCTATGTGGGTGTACTTCTGACAGATTTGAGTTTGATTTAGTGTGTTCTGATATTTATTTTTATTCTATTTCATCAGGTAATCAGGTCTCTGACATGGAATTAGCACAATTTCGAAACGTTACAAGCCTTTTTAATTGATCATCTTTGGCAGGAGCTCATTTGATTGCCTGAGGCTAGGCTGTGATTTTAATAATAATGACCTGCAGTGTGTATATTTAGAGAGGATTTAATGAGTTGTACTATGCTGGTGCCACCACTGGGAAGTTAAAGAGAGTTCAAGAGATTGTCAATGCTGCTGACTATTCAAGAGATTAACTTCATGGACTGTTTAACTGTAATTCATGCATATAAGAAAAAGCAAGGTTCAGAATTACCGTTTCTGCAGATAACCACTTCTCAATGTCATCCATAACAGCATTCTGTGGTGCTGGTACCTGAAGAAAAAAAAAACATCCAAACGCAATTATACGATGGGATGTTTGATGAAATGTATTATCCATTTTATATTTCAATACTGTTTGTGTGACAAATCATGATCAAACCAAATATAAATCATTACCAGACCAAGAACTGTGCAAGTCATGACTTTCAGTGAAAAAGCATAATTTCACATAAATCACTAACACTGATTCATCACTGCACCAGCATGCAATCAGGAAAACAATCATGCATCATCAGAATCACCTTCCATGAAATCTTGCTCCTTTCGGATTATTCTAACCCTTTTGCTACTCTCTGTTTTGATGAGCTGCTTTTAGCGAAATAATTTACATAAAAGCACATGATTGGCCAAAAAAGAGCATGTGAAAAAAAAAAAAAAAAAAAAAAAAAAAAGAAAAACCCACCCCTTTCACACAAATCTTTCCACTTTTCCCCCCAAATTAGTTTGTTCCACTTTCTATTCAGGGTTAACTCATGAGACACTGTTGATTTAGTCCTTTCATTATCTTCTGTCATTCTAACATTATAAAAATAATGACTCCCAAACTATAGCAATTTTAATCACGTAGTACTTGATTCCATCATTCTACAACTGATCTGAGTATTCATACGAGCGTAGGATCAATCGCAGAAGATCTCAAGGTGATAATATTTAGATAGATACATATAAAATATATATAAATATATAGCCACATTTTATGGCCAATGGTAAGTGGACAACTGGCCACAACACTCATGTGTTTGTTAAACATCCCATTTCAGATTTTGTTCCTGTATGCATTTATATTAACCTCCACTTTTATATAAAGGCTTTCCACTAGATTTTGGAGCATGGCTATGGAGATTTGCCCATTCAATAAGATCATGCAGGGTTTCATGGAGTGCAACAGCATTCCAGAGGGTATAAGTTTGAAGCTCACTTGGTACACAGTGGCATTGCTAGAGCAGATTTGGCTTGATCTCTTAGTTCTAATGAAATAAGATTGTAATTCAACAGCATACAGAGACATTGTATAAAAGTGTGTGCTTCCACCTTTTTGGGGAACCACATATAAGTGTGATGAGATGGTCAGGTGTCCACATACTGTTGGCTATACAGTGTATAAAGAGAGCATGCATCCTAGATCTCATCATAGTTGAAACCCACCAGTTCCTCACTGTAAAGCCACTGTGATTGAAGAATCCAGTTACTTGCCACATTCTTCACACACTCACGCTGGCACACACAGACACTGGGTTAGTATGTTAGTGTATCACTAATGAGCTGTTGGTTGGTCAATAAAGCAAGCAATAAAATAAACAAAAAACGAATCTATAAATCCGTGCCGTATTTATTCAACGACAGTTACTTATAAAAAGTGTTTTGTCAAACGCGAAACGTCGATAGACTTTGCTTAGTAGAAATTACGTTTTGCTACATAATGCAACTAAATGCATTCGAATGTAACAAGGTCATGTTTTTGTATTCACTGAAGCAGCTTCTTCTGAAAATTAACCCTGATTTTGATTTCATGTCTCTAAGCGCTCCATTGGCTTTGCTTTCATCTTAACATTTGTACTCAGCTTTCTGAAATGCCTTTTTGACAAATGTCTGCATTCAACAGAATGGATTTCACACTTATCTGATTATTAAAAACCTAAGTTTATACAAAGATATAAAACTGAGTAGCAATTGAGCACTTATTGCATCATGCATGGAAACTTATTTTCAAATTCAATTATGAGAGGAATGTCAGCATGGCTCAAGAACATCATCATATAGTAAAACTGACACGTCAAAATTCGATGTATTCTTCAAACACTCATTTCTACTGCCACTGCCACAGACTAAAAGAGGAGTTCTATGACTTCGTAAAGGAAAGATTCAATATGTTCTCAACCAAGCATCTAATTTTGTAGCTTTTACAAAACAAAATGTGTATTATATAGTACATTACTTAAAAACTTAACAATTATTTATACCAACCCCTGCTGTGACCTGGAGCCGAGTGTCTAGTGCTTCGGCTAAGCCCTCTACTGCGCCAGGGTCCTCGTATCGAACACTACACACAAAGTTGAGAATGCAGGTGCACAAACAAACACACAAACACAAATTTGATTACTGTGCACACCTCAATTCTAGCAGCAAATATTTGATATCCAGGCAAGCTGGAATTTAATATTTACAAATAACAAAAGCTGATCACATGAGCCTGATTCAATAGCATTATCATAATTTCCAAAAATTCTAAGAGCATTTTATATAATAATATAGATACATGTAGTTTTTTATTCAATAGAAATAATTCACATTGTAGAAGCTAGTGCTATAACAAATAAACTTCACAATAAGATCCTAATTATAAAACTTTTTCTTAAAACCAGTTCCTGTTGAACAGAAATGCAGCTTTCCTGTAAAACTACATTTCAATATATTCTCAACTCTACTACGCATAGTTCAACTCAATGTCAAAGGTTTCATCTTAATCCCAGCAGAAATGCACTACTAGGCCGGGATGACTGTATTTGAACGCTTACCTCTTTCTCTGCTCAGCCAGTGAGCTTCCTCTCGTCTGGGCAAACATATCAAATTCATCATCATCTCCTGCAGCGAGGAAAGATGGGATAGACAGAATATAACACATCGAGACAATGAGTATATAAGAGAGAATGATGACACAATACTGAAAAGAAAAGAATTCAAATCATTCATTGTGAACTATTGTACAATTAATTGTACAGAAGCAACAGACCTGCACTCGTTATGGGATTAGATGTAGGCTGGGCCACAGGCTCATTGACGGGTGGATTTACCATCGGAATGACTGGTGCTAAAGCGGTACTAAGGTCTATAAGATTTCCTGCCGCCTGCTTTAATATAGAAAAATAAACATCAGAATTTAATAAAACATACTATATAAATTACTGCCATTAATGATCAATGTTTTATTTGAAATTATAATTATACCAAATACGTGACTATTTTATACGTTTTAAATAATGAATGAATTAATTATTGAATTTAAATAAATAATTAATTATTAATTAATGAGCATTACAGAATCTTTACATTGAACTATAGATTTTAAATATAAATGTACTTGTTCTGTTGGTGGTCTTTGGACCGTGCTCAGCCTTTCAAACCTTTAAAAAAAATTTTTATAAATAAATACCGATAAACTGATTTATTAGACAGATATGACATTTTTCAATTTTCAACACCATGAGAAAGTATTAGGGGAAAAAATGATTCCAACAAACACTTTTTTTAATCACACTTTCTCTACAGCTGGATCTTAAATTGTGTTTTGCCAGGCAATATAGCCACATTGCAAGAAATAAGTGAATAAAGTAATGAAACTTGACCAATTATCAATGCAGTACCTCTCATATCGTATGAAAGCATTGTTGAGATCATCGTTGATGATGAGCAATTCTCCAATCAGCTCTTCATCACACAGACTAGGGATGAGCTCGACTACTCGCTTCTGCATATCCTTACACACGGAGGACAACTGCTGCTCACACACATGAGAGAAAGAGAAAGAAAAGAAGTTAATGTCTGCTATATAAGTGGATTATTTATCGTCACAGAGACTGAATGACTGAGGTGTGATGACGAAGGTGAGGTCGGGGAAAAGCAAAATCGTGGGGGAGACGAGGGTTTGAGAAAATAGAAATAGATTGGAAATGAGCAGGGAAGAAAGTGGATGAGTGACTAAAGTAGTCTAATAGAAGTAGAAGTGACCGAGGTGATGAGTATTGAAGTGAGTGAGTATGAAATTGTGAGGATAGACAAACTGAAAAATAAAAAGACGAGTATTCGAAGGGTTTTTAATTTCATTTTTTAATTTGGGATGTGAGTTGAGTGAGAAAGTGATTAGGGATTAAGCTAATGATTTAGTAAATGAGTGAGGGAAAGATACCTGAAGTAGCTCTGTGTCTGAAGGTGAGCTCTCTCCTGGTCTAAGCTGGTTCAGCATCTCGGTCATTACACTGAGGTTTCCTTTCACCAGGTCCAAATCTGCTCTTAGCTTCTGTTTCTGAGACACACACACACACACACACACACACACACACACACACACACACACACACACACACACACTATTCACTACAGGTCAAAATCTGCACTCATTAATAACCGATATAAAGCAGACGTTATTACACATAGCACATTATTTATAGTTGTACCTGTTCAGGTGAGATCGGTGCAGGTGTCCCATTCGTCTGGGGGATATCTGCAGTGTGAGTCCCTGCCTCATTAGGAGTGTGTGTTGTGGGTTCTGCAGCAGGTGGGGCAGGTGTATTGTTTTCCGGAGTGCTCTGAGAGAGGCCATAAACCAGAGAGATTTATCTCTCTCAATAACACAGACCAAAGTACACATCAGATCTGTTCCACATGGCTGGATTGAATATTTATTTATAATTATTTAAAAACTATTCTATTGTGATATAATTAAAGGTAGCTGATGTGACTTTTAACCCACAGGTTGGTTACGCTGAAGCCTGGCACAAGGCAAAGTAAGGTGGAAAAGGAAAAGGGAGTTGTGGTGGAGAATGTAATGTGTAAAAGGACATTAAAACTGAAATGTGTTTAGACACTGAAGACTGACACGTCAACACCAGATTATATAATCAAGCATCTCTGATCATTATTTTATGGTATTAGACCTCGAGTTAAAGAGAAATTCATTACTGTGCTTAAATCAATAAAAAAAAAAAACCTCATACATTTTCTCTACTTCTATGATGACAGGTTGCTGTAACCTGCTGGATACATTTTGCATTTATTTTGCATTCTCTGCTTTATAGGAATCTCAGAATGGTGGTGTTCACTTTCTTTTGTTGAAATGTGTATTCTGTAAAGACAGTGTCCTGTAGTAGGATAAAGTCCAGGGAAGAATAAACACACAGTATGGATTTACCCTGATGGGGGTGTGTATGGGTGATAAAGCATCCAAATCAGTCATAGGAAACTCCAGGCCTCTCTTCCTCAAATCGTCATAAACACACACCACACCAGACAGTGACGGAACGTTGCGGAAAGCATCGGCCCATGCCTAAGAAAGTGAAAATGTGACCGAACAAGTGATATTTATTCGAAATCATTTGGGCAAAATCCTATTGGGTCAATGTTAAAGTCCCATAATCAGCCCAGTAACAAAAATAATGCGCCATTGTGTTTCGCTGAAATGTGGAACAAACCTGAATGAGGCTTAAGACTCGATCATGTAAGACCATAGGGGGATTGTTTTTGGGGAGAATGGTTCGGACCAGCACTCCCTCGACGAAGTCACGGGTGCACACGTGGACGTGAAAACGATGACCGCAGTTCTTCACGCAAGTCTCAAGAACCTGGACAAAATTGGGAAAAAACAGATCATGTGAAATATCAGAGACAAAAAAGGCATTTTTTTTTCCAAGCCAAGTAGCACTAAACTTGCACTTCTCCATTGCTGAAAAATTTAATCCGTTTTACGTCTGTGGTACGATCCAAGAGAGATTTGCACCATAACAGAAAGATAATTGACTATTGCATGTTGGCCTTATTTGGAGTTGTAATACAGCAAATTACATTTGGATTAGGCAAAGAAAGAACTGCAACACCAAGGAAATAAACGAACAAACAAAAAACACAAGCATTAGAGGTAGCATTACATAAGAAAAATAAGACCTGTTTTAAGAGCTAAAATTTTGATTTTCAAATGTGAAACTTTTTAAGACTGTGAAAACCCAAAATATAACAGTTCTTATTAACATGTTTAACATAGTATATTACATTAGTATTAGTATATTATTTAAGTAATATACACTAAAACATATTTAACACAATGAAATATCATCTATTAGAAAAAAGCACATCATTACATATAGTATTAAATATGAATAAACATCATATAATGCTTTATTAAATTACTAAATATAAAACATAAAAACGTGAATGATGAAAGATGAACAATTATTCGGTGAATTTAGAAATGAGCGTACGCATACAAACCTGTTGAGGACCAAAAGGAAAGAGAAAGGAAAGAAGTACTTACAGTCAGTGCCAGCATGACTTCTCTGAAATTTTTATTTCCCACGATTTTCTTTTTTAGGGCTCTCGTCGCAACTTTGGGTCTGTAAGGACGTGAATTAGTGCAAAGTCTGCAGTTAAACACCATACTGAACACGACAAGAAGAAAACGAATGAATAAGAATAAATGAAGTGTGTTTAAATGGTGTCCTACCCATCGTCTGTCTCGTTTATGATGTCACAGATTTCCATGTTCATGCCCCAGTCCTCGCCCTCTAGGGAGCCTTTAGTAGCTTTCTCTGCACAAACACACAAACAAAGTCACCGCTAAACAAATCGGACCTAAGGTGTTTTTTATTTATCAGGCACACTTCTTTTATTATGACTAGCATCCATGAAAAGCTAAAGAAACCTGAGCTTGTGAGTCTGGTGCACATACAAGACTCTAAAGATGAACAAAGTGCTGAGCTTTTATTCAAGCATACACAAGTCACTGTCAATTAAACAATTATTTAGTATCGATGTATATTAAAACGAACGAGTTCTCAGAAATGGCTGCGTTCCTTTGATTTGAATTTCAAGTAATTGAAAAAAACCATCACTTTTTTACGAAACAAATAAATACAACTGACATAAGATTTCACCAGACACGTAAATTGGACATTAAAAGAGAGAGAAACCATGAACAGATGTTCAAATTACAGAGAAACACTCCTACAGTCACATACCACAGAAAGGGTCCCTCTTGATACTAATTTCTACGCCTACAAACGTTTAAGCATTTCAAATTTTTTTTTTTACAAGTGAAAAATCTGTTCAGTGCATTAAGAACGCCGACCCCCAAACACAAACAGGACCCTATAGAAATCAGACGCATTGTGGAACTTTTCTGTTACGTGTTGGGGATGGGTAATTACATGACAGCTGCTGGAACAATTCATTTAAACAAACACCTTATTTGTATTTCTGGTTTTAGGACAGCTTCTTATCAGATCTTTCAGTTCAACCCCTGACCGATTACCAGACAGCTGTTGATGGTGGAAGTTTGTATGAGCGCTCATGTGATCTTTCATTCGCACAAGTTCCTCCCAGACCAAACCTCTAACGTGCGAGTCTTTCTAATTCGCTTAAGCCCTCCTTCTCGCTCAGTATTTTCATGTGACTCTCAGCTGGACGTGTACACGTTCTCCCTGAGCAGCTCCGAGCATTTCTGACATCGGTGTGAACAGTGGGAAGGGTGTGTGAGAAACATCTGATTAAGAATGACCTTCAATCTAATAACAGTACTGAACTAAAGTTTACAAATTTTGGGATCATTTCAGAATAAAACAGAAAAAACATACACTGCATTTACCTTTTTTTGTTTTGTTTTGAAAATACATTTTTATATATTTATTTATGATTTTTTGTATTTATATATTTGTTTTTTATATTCTTGTATGCAATTTCAGCAATAAAATTTATTTTTTTAAAAACAAACAAAATACTTGTTTATTTTAAGAGACTTATAAGATTATATACACACACACACACACACACTATATACATACATACAAAATATTTTACAAATATATAAATAAAAACAATTGTTGAGACAATCCAGTGCATACAACAAAAGTGAACTCTGGATCTGAAAAAGATATCGCCCTCTTCAATAAAGTGTTTATTGCTAAAACAACCTTTAGCACAGGAGTGTTCACAGTTCAAAAACAATGTAGTAATTTCCTTTTAAACAGATCTGAAATGAGCATCCAGTCTGTCACAAGCAACCAACAAATGCAGGAAGTTAAAAATCACATATGAAAACAAATAAGTCAATATTCCAGTCTGGTTAATAATCCTTTCAACCAATTGTCATATATATATATATATATATATATATATATATATATATATATATATATATATATATATATATATATATAAAAGACGCCTCTGTTCTTAATGTGCACGTTGTGAATGAAGAAAAGATGAGTGGACTGATTTAGACCTAAATCCTAAAGTGGTTTCTTCAGCTGGGAGGTAACAAAAACATCCTCCTTTCACACCGATGAAAAACACCGAGTTTGTTCACATCACGCAAAACGCTCATTTGAATAACTCTACCGGCTCATGGATCAAATTACCATACTGAAGAAGTGAGTGAGTCTCACAAGGCACATTTAAATCCCAAGTAGGATATAGGACCTTTAAACAACACAGACGAAAAAATGTAAAAAGAAATTCTATGCAATGACGTTAAATACATAACTACACATATTGGCTAGGGATTCGGTCAGAATATACTACATGCTCATCTGGAGCATTTGTGTCATAGTCAATGTCCTTTTAGCCCATAAATGATTGGACAAAGTCGCTTGCACATGCACACATTCACAGCTCGTGATGATTTGGAGTCGCCAGGGATCTTGTTTTATGGAGAAATTTGTAGAACCCAGAGCAAACCCTGTCATGGGAGAACATCACTAACCTGA